>NW_026945476.1:37500-85167 GCF_034702125.1 Engraulis encrasicolus | reverse complement strand
GATGCTGCCAGTGGTCAAGATATCAAGAACAGTGAAGTGAGTATTGTTGTCTAGAGTCTTGTGTGTTTGTGTGTGTGTGTGTGTGTGTGTGTGTGTGTGTGTGTGTGTGTGTGTGTGTGTGTGTGTGTGTGTGTGCGCGCGCGCGTGCGTGCATGTGTGCATGATCGTGTGTGTGTGTTTAAGGTATGTATGTGTCAGTGTGCGTGTACGAGTGTGTGGCCATCTCATTTCTAATGCAGTCTGTCATAGTAACATGTCAGCGTTTGGATGCACACTTTCTTCTGCCATATCCAACCCTACCTACTGTATACTGTCTCAGCGCTTAGTTAATATGAGCGACATTTGCCAACTTTTTCTTTGCCAAAACTGCCAACCAGCATTGAACTACCGGAAAAAGAAGAAAATGATGTCATCATGATTGCAGGGAAATTATGAGTTTGAATAAGTTCTCTTGGCTTTCTAGATGTAACGCTTAGATGTAACTTACGTCACCCCTTGCCTCCCTATGACTAGCTTCGGGTGAAGGCGAAGGGACCAGATACCTGAAGGTGGGCTGTCTCAGGTTTTAGAAATGTATAAAAAGTACATTCTTTATTAACTCATTGACTGCCATTGACAGTTGCTGACGTCATTTTGAATAGTGACGCCCCCTGCCATTGAGGGTGTTGGCCCGAAACATCTCAAAATTGAAAGGGATTAAAAGGAAGGTCACCGCTGTGCGTTTCATCCTTGCCTTACATTCAACTTTTACATTTTAAGTCTGCACCTGGCCAAAATAGACGTGTTTGAGATTTGAATGAAATCCTATGGAGAGTATCATGATCTGCTTCAGTAGTCACAGTACATATCGACAAGCAGGTTTCTTTTGACATTCAGCTTCCGATTGTTGGAATCATCATATGGTTTGAAGGGCCCCAGATTTTTTTTTCTTGGTGTTCTGAAGTTTGTGAATGTCTGGTACATAACATTGTGTGTGCACACTTTGCATGTACACTAACTAGTGCAGAGATTCTTAACCCTGTGAGACCTGAACCATGAGAACCAGAAAATTCAAATTTCTTGGAATTTGCCTCAATATTGGTCCCTTATAAGAAATGTAAAAAAAATATCTAAATTTTGTTAAGGTCACAGAGATATTTAATGCATCATATATGATGCTTTAGGCTTTAAAGAAATGACCAGGCCAATTTCATGACCATTGAAAAATGACTTTTAATTTGATGAAACAAATATGATGCGTCCGGCGCGATAGGGTTAACCATAGGGCCGCGGCCCAAAGTTGGGCCGTGCTCACAACCTCCAGGGCCGCAGTCAACTTTCAGTTTCGCACCATTGGGCCGCTTGGGCCGTGGGACCACTTATCAAATAGACTAGGCCTACTAGTGTGCGTCTTTTCCCTCAAACGCAACTCTGTCATAACGCAATGACCACACCCCGCATTTTTGTTGTTGGGGGGAGATGCATCAAGAACAACACAGTAACACAGCCTGTGATGGTAAGACCCATTGCAGTGGGCTATTTGAAAAAAGATAAATTACCAACCGGTTATGGTTGCCAGCTGATTTGGCGACGTCTTCTGTGTCCTAATATCCTCACATTTTAGTAGGCTAGTTAGAAATATATGTTCAACGGTTAGGCTACTCAAAATAATTCTAGTTGCTGAATCTTTATCTCTTATACTTGCCCAAGTGTTCCCAACATGACAGTCCTTTCACATTTTTTTCCGTGATACAAGAACGTTTTCCGAATTTCTGTTGTTCCTGCACTGCGTTTCCACTTGTATAGAAAAGCACCTTGAATTTACGATCAGCAGATTCATTACGAAGCGCAAGTCAAGAGCTGTCATGCAAACTTTGAGCTGTCAGAGAGGCATTCAAATTTGTGAATGACTGACTTGCTAAACTGTGAGTGGATTTGATGAGTGAGATTAAATTATATTAACATTAGCCTTAATTAATATAGGATGATTCCTTGTGGAAAAAAATACTTCAGTTATAACCTAGCCTATTCATTTATAATTTATATCAATATTATCATAATATAATTATCATAATATAATATAATATAGGCATAATATAATATAATATAATATAATATAATTTAATATAATATAATATAACATACATGGGTAATATGGGTCCCGTGAAACTGTGCACTGGAAAAAATGGGCCTCGACGTCAAAAAGTTTAAGAATCCTTGCACTAGTGTGTGTGTGTGTGTGTGTGTGTGTGTGTGTGTGTGTGTGTGTGTGTGTGTGTGTGTGTGTGTGTGTGTGAGTGTGTGTGTGCATATTTGTCTTCACTTCTCTGCCTCTATTCCTTACCAACTATACGCAGACACGTGCACACACACACAGACACAGACACAGACACAGACACACACACACACACACACACACACACACACACACACACACACACACACACACACACACACACACACACACACACACACACACACACACACACAGAGTGAAGTGAAGTCAGGTTTGTGATGCGAATATTTAGTTAAAGGAGTGCAGTGGATAGATATGTGTTACTTGTGCCCCCTCTCTTCCTCTCTCTCCAGGCTTCAGTACTGCAGTATAACAGCAGAGGGCTGTGTTGCTCTGGCTTCAGCTCTGACATCAAACCCCTCATCACACCTGGTAGAGCTGACTCTGAGTGGGAATGACCTAGGAGACTCTGGGGTGAAGCACATCTCTGATCTACTCAGGAATCCAGACTGTAAACTACAGGCACTGGGGTAAATAAACAGACGGTGCACGCACACACACACACACACACACACACACACACACACACACACACACACACACACACACACACACACATGCACACACACACACACACACACACACACACACACACACACACACACACACACACACACACACACACACACACACACACACACACACACACACACACACAGTTGATGAAAATAGATCGAGAAAGGAATGTAAAGTATTGGTTATACATATCTGTGTTACTTGTGCCCCCTCTCTTCCTCTTTCTGCAGGTTTAGTAACTGCAGTATAACAGCAGAGGGCTGTGCTGCTCTGGCTTCAGCTCTGGCATCAAACCCCTCATCACACTTGACAACGCTGTATCTGGATAAGAATGAAATAGGAGACTTTGGAGTGAATCACATCACTAATCTACTCAGGAATCCAGACTGTAAACTACAGGCACTGGGGTACACACACACACACACACACACACACACACACACACACACACACACACACACACACACACACACACACACACACACACACACACACACACACACACACACACACACACACACACAGTTGATGAGAATAGATTGAGAAAGGAGTGTATTGGTTAGAATGTGTGTGTGTTACTTGTGCCCCCTCTCCCCCTCTTTCTCCAGGTTTAGTAACTGCAGTATAACAGCAGAGGGCTGTGCTGCTCTGGCTTCAGCTCTGACATCAAACCCCTCATCACACCTGGAAGAGCTGCACTTGACTGGGAATGAACTAGGAGACTCTGGGGCAAAGCAGCTCCCTGATCTACTCAGGAAGCCAGACTGTAAACTACAGACACTTTGGTAAGCAAACACACACACACACACACACACACACACACACACACACACACACACACACACACACACACACACACACACACACACACACACACACACACACACACACACACACACACACACACACACAGAGGGTGTTGATGATTATGATGATGACAATGACGATGCTGCTAGTGTGTGTGTGTGTGTGTGTGTGTGTAGTGTAGTAGGTGTGTAGTGGTTATACATTCCTGTGTTACTTGTGCCCCCTCTCTTCCTCTCTCTCTCTCCAGACTTTTCTCCTGCAGTATAACAGCAGAGGGCTGTGCTGCTCTGGCCTCAGCTCTGGCATCAAACCCCTCACACCTGGCAGAGCTGCATCTGGATAGGAATAAACTAGGAGACTCTGGGGTGAAGCACATCTCTGATCTACTCAGGAATCCAGACTGTAAACTACAGGCACTGGGGTAAGCAAACACACACACACACACACACACACACACACACACACACACACACACACACACACACACACACACACACACACACACACACACACACACACAAACACACACAAACACACACACTGTTGATGATTATGATGATGACAATGACAATGCTTCTAGTGTGTTTGTGTGTGTGTGTGTTTGTGTGCCTGCGTGTGTGCGTGCCAGGGATGGGCAAAGATACAGTTACATGTATTTTCAATACAAATACAAAATACTCAGCAAAAAATGTTACAAATAAGATACAAAATACATATTGTAACAGTATCTAATATTGAAATACAATATTTTGTATTTTCAACAACACAAAATACACAACAAATACAACAAAAGCCATTGTGTAGAAAAACTACCAATTTGACTTACACAATGAAATTAATTGAACAATTAAATTCTGAAAAAATTAAATGATGATAAGAAAACAAACAAAAGCAAACAAGAAAGAAAGAGGCCCTGCTGTAGGCCAAGTAAGTATATATGGCCTTTATCATCCCAGTGGGGAAATTCATGTGTTGCAGCGGTATCATACATGCGTACAACTTGTGCAAAAATACTGAAGATGACATGCAAACACAAGACCAAAAAGTTCAATAATACTATATAAGGGAGATATACTGTAGGCTGTGTCATCATAACTAATTTTTCAAACAGCTTCGCATTCCAACGTTGGCGATGGGGCCGGTTTATGAGGCCTGCAAATGAGAACATCTCTCAACTGGTCACCCTTCACTCTTGACTTAATTTGTCTGAATTAACATGTCAGTGCCATAAGAATAGCAATCATTTCTGTGACAAAGTAGAGATACAAGTGCTTTAAAAAAAATAAAAAAAATAAAAAGTGCACTGTAGGATGGTGGCCAGAGTAGGTATTGCAACTATACTGCTCATTGAAACTGCGCTCCCTATAGCATGGTGGCCAGAGTGGGTATTGCAAGTATACTGGTTGGCTCTATGAGTGCATTCCAATATGCGACCTTGCTTCCTCCACTTGTGCTTGTGGCCTCGCCCCGCCTCCTGGCCCATCCTCCGTGGAGAAAACAATTAAGTTTCCCAGCTGTCAGCCTAGCCACAACAACTTTTAGGGGACTGTTTTTCATTCACCATCCCAATTGCAAATGAGACAAAGACTTTACAATTGAGCTTTTGTGAGATATTTAAATATAATGCTGTTGTCAGTGATGTCATCCCGACATATTACTTCCTGGTACGAGGCCACAAGCAGAAGTGGAGGAAGCAAGGTTGCATATTGGAACGCACTTTATACAGCTAGTTTTAAAACAATATGCACAGGTAATATCTCAATTCTACACAAAAGGCCCTAAATGGCAAACTGAAAGCAAGTTTGAATGACATGGGGAAAATATTAACACTTCATTGAGGAATGAATTAGATGATTAGCCAATCACATTGAGCCAAATTGAACTTCCTGTGCAGTCAAAGCTTTAGAAATCCACGTGCCTCCAATTCAGCTAGGGGCATTCATATACTTTTTAACCTACAGCACCATCTTGTGTTCATATTGTGTAATAACATTCTTTAGAACAAAGTATTTGTATTTGTAGTTTTGTGAAATACACAAAATACTGGAGGAAAGTATTTTGATACAAAATACAAATACATGTAATTCACTTATATGAAATAAAAATACAAAATAGTATTTCAAAATGTATTTCAATTAGATGTAATAGCATTATACAGTGGAATCCGCTTATAGTGGTCACGTTGGGCCGGGCCAATTTGAACACTATAAGCGGTTGATTACTAAAACCGAATTTACCTTTATTTCACTTATTTTTTATGCAGAATTCAATGAGAAAAATGAAATGAAACAGATACAGTAGCTTCCGCATTTATGGAATTTTATTACATTACCGTATCATTCAAATTTAATAGGCCTAGGCCTACATGTAACAGTCCATACTGCGCTGTGCGCAGACATACCTCTGGTACGTAACTTATAGGCACATAACTTATGTGCCGTGCGTCGGCTCTGCAGCCAGTGCTTTTTTTAACAAGACTGAAAATAAAGTTTGAAACAAATGCATAACCACATCACAGTGCTGCGCAGTGCGCGGGCATAACTCAAATAGCCTACAGTAGGCCTATGTACAGTAACTTATTCTGTGCGTCGGCTCTGCTATGCTGCCGGTGCATTTAAAAAAAAAAAACATGTCTGAAAATAGATTTTGAAACAAGCTGTTTTCATTGAACAACAACAACATAAACGACAACTGCGTCAAGAAAATTAAAGCTAGCCTACCTCTCTTGTGTTGCGGATCTGTTGCCGCATTAAGAAAGAAAAAAACACTTACGGCCTAACATATTTATCCATGGTTCCCTGGATCAGAGTGTTGTCCAACACCGAGTTCACTTCTTTTTCAAACCGATGTAAAAGGTCAAAGTTTTTGAAACCAACATGCAGGAGGCCAGTCTTTAAAATGCAAATTGCATTCCTCATCTCAGCTCTGGAAGGGGCAACGGGCTCCTCTTCTTCCTCCTCCTCCTCCTAGTAGGCCTACATGTAACAGTCCATACTGCGCTGTGCGCAGACATAACTCTGGTATGTAACTTATAGGCACATAACTTATGTGCCGTGCGTCGGCTCTGCAGCCAGTGCTTTTTTTAACAAGACTGAAAATAAAGTTTGAAACAAATGCATAACCACATCACAGTGCTGCGCAGTGCGCGGGCATAACTCAAATAGCCTACAGTAGGCCTATGTACAGTAACTTATTCTGTGCGTCGGCTCTGCTATGCTGCCGGTGCATTTAAAAAAAAAAAACATGTCTGAACATAGATTTTGAAACAAGCTGTTTTCATTTAACAACAACAACATAAACGCCAACTGCGTCAAGAAAATTAAAGCTAGCCTACCTCTCTTGTGTTGGGGATCTGCAGAGCCGCATTAAGAAAGAAAAAAACACTTACGGCCTAACATATTTATCCATGGTTCCCTGGATCAGAGTGTTGTCCAACACCGAGTTCACTTCTTTTTCAAACCGATGTAAAAGGTCAAAGTTTTTGAAACCAACATGCAGGAGGCCAGTCTTTAAAATGCAAATTGCATTCCTCATCTCAGCTCTGGAAGGGGCAACGGGCTCCTCTTCTTCCTCCTCCTCCTCCTCCTCCTCCTCCCCCTCGCGCGCAGCACTGGTACCCACACCAAAGAGCTCTTGTACCTCCGCGATGATGTTCTCATCCGTCACGGGCTCTGACACATCTCTGCAGGTGGATCAACAGGTGTCGGTTCCTCCTCTGGTGACATGACCAGACCTCCTTTCCTCCAACAATTCCTGATTGTGGAAGCCTCCACATCAGCCCAGGCGTCCCGCAGCATAAGAATCGCATCCAGGAGGCTGATTTTCTTTGCGATGTCTGCAGCACCTGCTCTGTTCCCCTCATCAATTTGGCGCAGTACGGAGCGGGCCATATCTTTGCGGAAGTAAGCTTTGGCTGCTCTGATGATGCCTTGGTCACAGGACTGAAGAATGGAGGTTCTTCGGCAGAAACTCGAGTCGAATGTTTCTCAGTGTTGAATTGTTCATGTTATGGGCGGAGCAGTTGTCCACAAGCAGCAGAATACGCTTCCTCTCTTGGCCCAGTTTGCGATCCCAGTCCTTTAACCACTCCACAAAGAGAGCCCCGGTCATCCAAGCATTAGCATTGGCTGCGTAGCGAACAGGCAGTGTACGTACGTGTTTGAAGCAGCGGGGGTTCTGACTTTTTCCGATGACAAAAAGTTCCTTCTTTTCTCCTGCGGCAGAGCAGGCGAACAAAGCCGTAATTCTTTCTTTAGATTTTTTACCCCCTCTTTTGTTGTCAGATTTGAAGGTCAGGGTGCCGTCAGGTAAAGCCCGAAAATAAATCCCGGTTTCATCAGCGTTCCAGATGCTCTCCTCACTGTACTCCTCTCTCATTCTGACCCACTGTTGCTCGAGCCACTCGTCGCGTGACACAGTGTCAGCCTCAGCAGCTTCCCCGTGCAGCTTCTTAAACACAATGTTCTCCCTCTTTTTAAATCGCTCAAACCAGCCGCTAGAAACTTTGAAACTCTCGTCTCCGAGGCTTGTTGCTAATGCCGCAGCCTTCTCCCTGACCAAGGGTCCGCTCAACGGAGCGTTGCGAGACCGGGCATGATCAATCCATTTGACCAGGGCGGCCTCAACCGCAGGTGCTTTGCCCGGGCGCCGTCGTTTTCTTTCCCCGTCGTTAGCGGTCATGATTGTCTCTCGTTGTTTGATTAGACTACACAAGGTAGCCTGAGGAATGCCAAGCTTCTCCGCAGCATCTCGTTGGGTCGTTTTTGTCAGCTTATCATATGCCTCGAGGAGACTACGTTTCTCATTCATAGAAAATGACTTTCTTTTCCCAGCCAGCTAGTTCTAGCTGCGTGGGTCGTCAACTCTTTACGTTAGCTAGCTAGGCAGAAGCGCAGAAGCGACGTCCAGAAAGGAATCATGGGAGTAAAAAAAAAAAAAACTACACGTAATTTTAAAATTATTTTTGCACATATTTACATTCATAAAATGGCCAAAAATGAACATTATAAGCGGATTTCTTGATTACTATAAGCGAATTATTTAAACAGCATTTGTATAGAAATGATTCCGTCCCAAGCCTTTTGATCTATATAAGCGGCTGATTACTATATCCGTGACCACTATAAGCGGATTCCACTGTACTGCCCATCCCTGGTGCGTGCGTGCGTGCGTGCGTGCGTGCGTGCGTGTGCGTGTGTGTGTGTGTGTGTGTGTGTAGTGTAGTCGGTGTGTAGTGGTTATGCACAACTGTGTTACTTGTGCCCCCTCTCTTCCTCTCTCTCAAGGCTTGGTGGCTGCAGTATAACAGCAGAGGGCTGTGCTGCTCTGGCTTCAGCTCTGGCATCAAACCCCTCATCACACCTGGTAGAGCTGCATCTGAGTTATAATAAACTAGGAGACTCTGGGGTGAAGCACATCTCTGATCTACTCAGGAATCCAGACTGTAAACTACAGGCACTGGGGTAAGCAAACACACACACACTCTCTCTCTCTCTCTCTCACACACACACACACACACACACACACACACAGACACACACACACACACACACACACACACACACACACACACACACACACACACACACACACACACACACACACACACACACAAACAGTGTTGATGTTGATGACATTGACAATGCTGCTAGTATGTGTGTGTGTGTGTGTGTGTGTGTGTAGTGTAGTAGGTGTGTAGTGGTTATACGTATCTGTGTTACTTGTGCCCCCTCTCTTCCTCTCTATCCAGGCTTTTCTCCTGCAGTTTAACAGCAGAGGGCTGTGCTGCTCTGGCTTCAGCTCTGATATCAAATCCCTCACACCTGATACAGCTGCATCTGGATTGTAATGAACTAGGAGACTCTGGTGCAAAGCATATCTCTGATCTACTCAGAAATCCAGACTGTAAACTACAGACACTTGGGTAAACACACACACACACACACACACACACACACACACACACACACACACACACACACACACACACACACACACACACACACACACACACACACACACACACACACACACACACACACACACAATGGACTGAAGTCAGGTTTGTGATGTGAATATTTTGCCAAAGGAGTGTATTGTTACTTGTGCCCTCTTTCTTCTTCTCTCTCCAGGCTTGAGTGGTGCAGTATTAGAGCAGAGGGCTGTGATGCTCTGGCGTCAGCTCTGACATCAAACCCCTCATCACACCTGATAAAGCTGACTGTGGATAATAATGGACTAGGAGCCTCTGCAATGCAGCAGATCTCTGCTCTGGTGAAAGATCCAAAAGGAAGTCATGTGAGTAAATGCATTATGATGTCAGAAAGTGTTTCGAATTAGATGGTGATGGAGTAGGTAAGGAATAATTGACGACACGGTGTGCGTATAACAGGAAAAATAATGGAGGAAGCTCACACTGAGGATAATGATGCCATACACATGTCAGTGTTGAGGAATCCTATTGGAGGAAGCTCACACATGTCAGTGTTGAGGATTCCTATTGGAGGAAGCTCACACTGAAGACGATGATGCCATCTGCTAAATTTTCTCCACAGGTGGAAATGACTGATACTGATCTGATATTGATCTGATATTGATCATCCATCATCCTGACTGGAGCAGAGAGCCGCTCACACACACACACACACACACACACACACACACACACACACACACACACACACACACACACACACACACACACACACACACACACACACACACACACACACACACACACAGCTGCATTACGTGTACACCATTAGCAGTGTGTCAACATCTCAACAGGACTTTACAGCAGTGAAGACATGGTCTAGTTGTGGAAAACAACAGGACTTTACAGCAGTGAAGACATGGTCTAGTTGTGGAAAACAACAGGACTTTACAGCAGTTAAGACATGGTCTAGTTGTGGAAAATCATTCATAGTAAAATCATTTATGTTGTTGATTTGATTGTCCGTTGCAGGCTAAATTCACTCCTCATTTGCATGATATTAAATCTGGCAGTTTGTTTGCCTTTGCCTCCCTGATGGTAATGAATGGTGAAGTTCGCTTCACTTGGCCTGGCCAAATTTGCATGTGTACGTATGTCCCTGGAATAATTTGAGTCCTGTCGCTCATGTCGACGGATTGCATTTAGGGTGACGAATCATAAATTAATAAGAAGGGGGTAAAAACGGGAGCTTACATTATCTTGCTGGCAGGTGGACAAGTCTTGGCACCTATCCACTTTTGTTTTTGTCAACAGCTTTGTTCAATATCCGTGTCATGTCTACATAATGTTTTTATTTCATTGTCTTTTTTGCGCTCCAGATCCAGAATCTGCACCATTAAGTGGAGAGCCTCCCTTGACCGTTCCGCACCGCACATTTTTTAAAAATACATATTTTTAGGGGCTTTTATGCCTTTATTTGATAGAGCAGTCTGAGATGGTGACAGGAAGCGAGTGGGACAGCGAGACGGGATGGGGTCGGGAAATGACCTCGGTTGGACTCTAACCGGGGTCCCTGTGAGCATGCAAGCCCAAATGTGGGGGGCTTAGCGCGCTGCGCCACAGTTTCCCGGACCGCCGTCACATTAGTGGCGTGCCATAGCGAGGAGAGGGAGGAAGCAGCCTCCTCATGACCCTGACTGATACCCAGACCTGTCACCCCTTTAGCCAATCACCATCAGACCTGTCACCCCTTTAGCCAATCACCATCAGACCTGTCACCCCTTTAGCCAATCACCATCAGACCTGTCACCCCTTTAGCCAATCTCCATCAGAAGTTGTGATTATGATAATGTCACCCTTATTAACAGTAAGCCAAGTGCAATACTGTCCTACTACGTACAGCACCGCATGCTTTCCAAATAAGGGGGCTCTGTTGAAACATGTTTCTGATTTTCTTTTTGTAACAACTTGTATGCTTTCTTGAATAATAAAGATTGATATATACGTGTTGGGTTGCATTGCAGTTCTGATTTACTTTTGTGGGTTTCTGTCCACCACTGGGGGTTGTAGAAGAACAGTTGACATATATCACCAAAATTAAATTGAAATATTTAAGCCTGTCATGACCAGCTATGGAGTGGGAAACGTATTGTTATTTGCGTCAATGTTTTAGTAGTAGAACGTGTCAGCAACAGCTAATACCGCTATTTTATTAATTAAATATTTATTTATTTATTTAACAAGCTTATTCATTGCAGTACATCAATTACAAATTACTAATTAATTTATGGGCATTAGCTGTGGTTGCACCACCTGACATCTGAGTCCAGATAAAAGTTATTAACCCATTTACAATTCTCAGAGCTTTCAGTGAATAACACTTTGGTGCCAGTACCTGAGCTGGAGTCTGTCTGTAAGCACATCTTTGGGGATGACTCAGGGTGTTCTTCAAACCCCAGTAAACAAGAAGGATCACCGCACACTGGTGAATGTTCTTCCCAGTCATCGCCACAACACTGTCAAAATACAGCAAAAGGTGTTAATTCATGTAACAATATTTTGCAGAGGAAACGGGAGTAGGCCTACTGACTTCAATTGGAAATCATTTACTGTGACCTACAGCGTGGACAGCCGGTTCCATTAACAATATTCTAATATTATGCACTTTTTAAAAGAGAGGTGGATGAGCATCTTGTCTTGTTAGGCATAAAACACAAAACCATATTTCAAGGATTCAAGGATATTTATTTGTCATGTACATAGAGACACTTCCGTGTCACTTGTAATGAAATGCATGGCCGGTGCAAAACAAGTGTGCAGAAGAAGGGTGAAGAAGAAATAAAATAAAAAATAAAAGGTGTGTGTGTGTGTGTGTGTGTGTGTGTGTGTGTGTGTGTGTGTGTGTGTGTGTGTGTGTGTGTGTGTGTGTGTGTGTGTGTGTGTGTGTGTGTGTGTGTGTGTGTGTTCAATCAAAGTAATTAGGAGGAATTCAGTAAGCAAATGGCATGAGGAAAAAAGCTCTTTCTCAGTCTCTCAGTTCTAGCTCTGTGACAGCACAGTCGCCTTCCAGATCTCAGTTTTTTGAATAGTCCATATCCTGGGTGTGATTGGTCTTTGAGAATGTTATGGGCCCTAGATAACACTCTCTTTGTATAGATGTCTTTCACGGCTGGCAGAGGTTAAAGGTCACCAGCAAGCTTGGGTCCTATTGTTCTTTCTTTAGCACTCTCTGAATGTGCAGTCACTGCTGGGCCTTTTGGTTTCGTTTACCAGAGCTGAGGTGTTGATTGACCAGGACTGGAGAGATCAGCAGAGATGTGTACGCCTCGGAATTTGAACGAGTCCACTCGCTCCACAGGTTTGCCATTAATGTACAGGCAGGATATCACTATGTCAGAATGTTACACTAGGACATTGTACAGTAAATATACACACAACAAAAATTTAACTGTTTAGCTCAGACTTAAACATAATGTTATTTATCACTATGCCACAGGCCTACTATTACCAGTGAAGTGAAAACCCACCTGGGAAACTCCAACTCCCACTGTCATTGTGAAACAGCACTCCACAGCACACACGTTGTCACTGCACACAATGAAATTGCATTTATGCCTCACCCTTGCAAGGGGCAGTGATGTACCCGAACGCGTTCAATGAACGAAAGTTCATGAACGAGTTCATATTTTGAGCGAACGTGAACTGAACGTACAATATTTACAAGATGATGAATGAACTATGAACGCGTTCATTCTGGAGCCCATGAACGACACGTTCATTAGTTCATCATTCCGTTCATTCTGTAGTTACCAGATTTCATTAATATTCCTGCAGAAACCGCAACTAAACACGTGTGTCAGAGAGTCTAGTATTATGTCTTATCCATTCTCTCTAACAGCGTCAGACACCATTATTTCAGACTGCCTTTCGTCTCGTGCAAAGAGGCGGGACCAATCAAACAGCAGACCTGTACTTAAAATCAGAGTGGGCAGCAACCAGCCAGCAATGTGCGAGTTTTCTGACTTTCCGGTGACTTTTTAGATTAGCGCTTCTAGCGACCGTCTTCAGGGCGTTTGGAATAAGTGTGGAGTGCTCTTGCTTCACTATTTAAGTTAAAATCCGCCGCGCGCACCACCACCAACAACAAGAGAAATCTGTAGGCCTATAGCCTACTGGCATGTTGCAGGATGGCAAATTTTGCGCATGAGACAGAACAACAGTGCAGGAAAACGTTACAGAATCCACACAGCCGTTTTAAGTCCAGTCCATACAGTAACCGAAAAGAAGTGAAATCGCTCAGCACACAGTGTCTAAACAACAAACACTGTAAAGGACTACAAGGCCTACTGATAAACCACTCTTAATGCAAACTAAAATACAGTAAGACTAATATCTAACAATCTCATTGTTAAAACTAATTAAATATGGGCTTTGTCAATTAGGCCTACACTTTTTTTCAACATGGGGGTGAGCTGTGAACTGAACTATGAAGTTAGTAGCCTAGAAAATTAACTTTACCAACACTGCAGAAAACACAGGACTATAGGCCTACTACTAATAATAAACCGCTGCTGTAATGCACAACTAAAATACAGTTATATCCAGCAATGTCCTTGTTAACACTAATTAACCCATTAAATAATGGCTGTGGAAAAAAACAAATCTGTGGAGCATTTATATGGTCTTTGTCAATGAATATTTTTTTGGGGGGGGGGGGGGGGGGGAGATGAACTGAAACGAACTAGTTCATTTTGAAAAAAATATGAACTATGAACAAACTAGTTCTTCTGAGAGCTGTGAACTTGAACTTGAACTAGTTCACCTACAAAATGAACTTTCCCAACACTGGCAAGGGGGCAGCTACCAATGACACCCCAAAGGAGCAGTGCAGCGGGACTCTACCATGCTCTGTGTCCCTCAGTCATGGAGGAGGATGGGGGAGAGCACTGGTTAATTACTCCCCCCACCAACCTGGCGGGTCGGGAGTCGAACCGGCAACCTTTGGGCTACAATCTGACGCCCTAACTGCTAACCCATGACTGCCCAATAAAGTATCTATTCTGCCTAAACTATCTGTGGACGCTGCTCCCAGTCAGTACTGTGTAGCTACTGCACTGAGAAACTCAATATGATGCTCAACATCTTGTAAAATACCATCACCAGTGGTATAGTCTACGTAGCACGCGAGTACAGTATATCATGAAAGTGAATACACCCCTCACCGTTTTTGCAGATTTTATCTTTTCATAGGAAAGCATTACTGAAATTTCACTTCGACTCAATGATTAGTGACCTTTTAACAACTTATTTAACCGCTTAAATGTCTTGTTCACTCAGAAAAAAAAATACAGCCATTAATGTTTGAACATGTACTCACAAAAGTGAGTACACCCCAGATGAAAATCCGGTAGAGAAGGGGCTGTGTTGGCTCGAATCGTCTATACGCAGTATACCCCCTTCTAAATTTCAGGGATTTCAGTATACCCACTTAAAATTGATTGATCCATTGTTTTGAATAGCACAAATATACACAGTATACCCACCATAAAAAAGTAGACTACACCACTGACCATCACCAACTATTATGATTATGGTAATATACCAGTCCAATTGACCGGTCCAAATGACAAACTATTATGATGAATTGTTTCTCAATTCAACCAATGGGGTCTCATTTCCATTACCCTGATAAGCCAGATGGTAGGCTACAGTGTGGAGCAGCTCCTGCTGCATGAGCCCATAATGAACCATTCTGATCCATTTCTACCATACAGACCCGAGAGGCAAGAGAAACTGCTATTGACATTTATTTAATCTCATATGATTGCTTGACATGAGTTATGCGATGTATGAATCTCTTTGGCACAGGCTCCCGTCTTCTCGTCGAATTCTGTGGCAGGAGCACATGTCGTCCTATCGGAGATGGAGGTGGGCGTAGCCAGCCCCCTTCCAGACGGGAACGCACTGGTGACGGTGGCAGGAGGGGTGGAGGTGGCGTCTGAGTCGGCTTGACCTAGAAAGCAGAGAACAGTTTGAAACAGAGTATTTTTAAAAAAAGATGCAGTGACGATCTATTGGCTGAAAGAAAGGATGAATTAGTGACATAGAGGGAGAATCCCAAATGTGTGCAGTGATTGGGTGATTTAAATGAGACGCTGATGTGAGAGATGCCTATTGGAGAGGGGGAGTCTGATTGGTTAGTAGAGGTTTTATTGACCGCCGGAGAAGTACTTCGAATCTTCCTGGTAGAACTTACGCAGTTGCTCCCATATACACAACACAAGTGGCCTCCATGTCAACAGACAACACAAATGGCCTCCATGTCAACAGACAACACAAATGGCCTCCATGTCAACAGACAACACAAATGGTCTCCATGTCAACAGACAACACAAATGGCCTCCATGCCAACAGACAACACAAATGGCCTCCATGTCCACAGACAGACAACACAAATGGCCTCCATGTCAACAGACAGACAACACAAATGGCCTCCATGTCAACAGACAACACAAATGGCCTCCATGTCAACAGACAACACAAATGGCCTCCATGTCAACAGACAGACAACACAAATGGCCTCCATGTCAACAGACAACACAAATGGCCTCCATGTCAACAGACAGACAACACAAATGGCCTCCATGTCAACAGACAACACAAATGGCCTCCATGTCAACAGACAGACAACACAAATGGCCTCCATGTCAACAGACAACACAAATGGCCTCCATGTCAACAGACAACACAAATGGCCTCCATGTCTACAGACAACACAAATGGCCTCCATGACCACAGCACCACAGACAACACAAATGGCCTCCATGTCAACAGCACCACAGACAACGGCCTCCATGGTCACAGACAGACAAAACAAACGGCGATGCATGCATGGCCACAGCACTACAGACAACACAAACGACCTCCATGTCCACAAACAGACGACACAAACGGCGATGCATGCATGGCCACAGCACTACAGACAAACCTCCATGTCCATGGCCATCATCTGTGCTTTGAACCTTTCAATTTGATTGGACGTTCATATTTTCACCAATAATTGTAAAATTGCACAAAATGTGTTTTAAAATACACTGGACATTTGATTAAAAGCTGACAGAGTGGACAAGAAACAGGGTCACCTTTGCTGATGTAGTCAGCTTTCCAACAAATCTACTCAAACATTGCCATACTATCAAAGCCATGTCTGAGTATCTGCCTGTGTTCCCCTCTGTGTGTCTATCCCTCAGTGTTTGTGTGTCTGTGTGTCTCGTCTCGACTCGTCTCGTCTCTTCTCCTCATATGTTGTCTCTCTGTATTGTATTGTATTGTATTGTATTGCACCTTCCTCTGGCCACTTTGGAGATTATAACTACTGAAGGGGATTTGAGCTGCTTCACTAGTTTCATCACATACATACATAAGTAAATAAATAAAGAAATTAATTAATAAATAAATAGCATTACTTTTTCGATTACAAAGATAACTTTGCTGTGTTGTAATTTATGAGTTGTTAACCATAATCTGTTCATATAACTTACACAACTCATTGCAGCTCAGGGTCTTAGCTTTTAAATGCAACTTATTTCGTGTTTTTATGTGCAGAGGCTGAGATACTTGGGTTTTTGAAGGCCGAGGGCACTTTTTCCCAAAAAGGGTTTAGGCATTTAGCAAGCATTTTTTTCTTCCGCCGGTGCCTTTGGTTAAATTGTGTTACGTGACTGCTAAGGCTGTAACGATACACCCAACCCACGATTCGGTTTGTATCACGATATATGACCCACGGTTCGATACGCCCCACGATTTATTTTTTTAAAGGAAAAAAAAGAATAAAAAAAAAATAATAAATAAAAAAAATTATATAATGAAAAAGAAATCATATATATATGATTTCTTTTTCATTTACCTGCCTACATTAATTTTGTAGGTCTAGGCCTAAATGATATTGCAGATATATCACTGCAATCTGTTCCCCAAGTGTTGACATCAAAGCAGAACACAGACAAATAAGGGATGTTCACCAAGGGAAAATATGCTTATTAATAATAGGCTTAGATCACATCATGCTGAGATGCTGACCGTGTGTGAGAGGGAGAAAGAAGGGTCAGGGTTCCAATAGGTAGCCTATAACAACTGTCTCACATTATCAAACATTATCTAATTAATATCCAAACATTAACTGAAAACAACACTGGTCATATTTTGTCAGGAAACATGTTGTAGGCTATTAAGTTACTTACAGAAATGCAACACTTAATTTTGATGATTAATGTTTTTGTAACTTTTTTGATCGTGCAGCAGCGCGCACACGACAAACAAAACTCGAAATGAACTTCGGTTATGTTCTCACTATGCAACATGCACGTTGTCCTTTGTTTGGTTTTGTGATTTGACATTTTGTCAAGAGCGCGCATGGATGCAGACTCAGAGGCTGAAATGGAGCATGTTTTCGCTAGGCTGGCGGGGAAGAAATGCTGCTTAGATATCCACATCGACCTCAACGTTCGCCCGACTTACGACACTCCCTTATTAGAGCGTGGCGATTTCAGGCTGGTGTAAGAATTTGGGCAGGCGGAGCATCTCGCTCTCTCGCTCTCTTTCTCTCTCTCTGTCCGCTCAATGTATATCTCCTCTAAACTTACAACGGCGCATGCATGAATAAAAAACGTCTTCACACGTTTGATAAAGCCTTCTTGGTCTGTTGTTCATTTCTGTGCTTTACCTTCCGACGTTTGCCCAAGTTTTTCATCTCGCGGAGTTTGCTCAGGCAATGGATGACAACAGATGCACGTGCTGGTTGGACGGAACATTTTATAAGAGAGATGGGTGAATGGAAGTGTTACTCGCAAATGTGCGCGCCCCTATTCTACTTGTCTTTTTAAAGCGCATGCAAATATGCCTGTATCCTGCTGTTTTCTAGACTGAGGGGTAAACTTGGAAAGGGCGCATCGCGATTCTGCGAGGAAGGGTCGCGATAGGGGTTCGTGGGTCTGCGTACCGCGATCCCTCGGTTCGATGCAATATCGTTACAGCCTTAGTGACTGCAGAGGTTAAGCAGAAACAGTGCAAGGCTTAGAGGTGGGGCCAACGTCTTGACATTTCTTGTGTAGTCCTTGGAATCAGGTATGAACATGCGTCTTTCTCCCCAAAGCTGCCCTGCTACATTCCTTCAGCTCTTTGGCAGTGTGCCAGAGATAGATGCATGCTCCTATGCTCCACCTTTGCAGAATGAGCAGGCGGAGCACTCGAAGGGTCACACGCAGCCTCAAAATGAATGGCAGTGAATGAGAAGCCAGCGCACTGGAGGGTACAACTCTGCTTTTTTAGACCTTTAATCGTTGGGAACATCACAGGCAGCTGTAGAATCCACAGTCCCCCCACCAACAACCAGTCTGGCTGCGCTGTCAGACTGAGTGTTGGTGGAGGGACTGGATTCTACAACTACTCATGGTCTTTCGGACATATATATGGTTCTGCCACTTTATAGTCGTTTCCCAGGATACACAAGGCAGGCAGTGAACTTTGAATGAAAGTGTTCCCGACGATTAAAAGTCTAAAAAAGTAGAGTTTACCCTCCAGTGCGCTGGCTTCTCATTCACTGCCATTCATTTTGAGGTGTGTGCCCCTCCTACTCATTTTGCATAGGCGGAGCATAGGAGCCGACTGGATCTGTAGAGATGAGGGGAGTGTCCTTTGGGCCCCATGTTTGATCGCAGAGCAGATCTCAAATGTGGCCATTTTCATTCAGGCTGTTGGCTCACCCTGTACATCCTGTTGGGAGTGATATGTAATTTTCTACTCCTTCAAAATTCAAAGACTCAACTTCATCATAACAACATTGCTATGACTTTGCCGAGAGCAACGTAACCGATTAAGACTTGGTCATTACAGGTTCTACCAGATTGTGAACTCGAGTGAACTTTGTTGGGTGTTGCCACGCCTGTCGAGTTCGCTTACATAAGGATTGCCCTCCTGACAAGATGGTGCGTGTCTGCTGCATATGAATGTGAGTTTGTGTTTTCATCTTAAAGGTTTATCTTTTATTACAAATCAAAAATGTCAGATGTTTAGAGTTGCTGGCACTGAATGTGAGGTAGAATGAAATAACTGTGTTAGATTTTGATTGATTCACTTTCCTGGTCGTTCGAGGGAACTTTGTCTCTGCTGTCATCTCATTCTTTGGTATGAATAACATTACGGCAAGCCTGTGTACATAATCGCTGACTAGACGACTGTTTTGCAATGTGGGACAGCCACACTTTACACGTGAAAAGTTTGGTGTCCTCTAAATGTCGTTTGTGTGCATACACTGTTTGTGTTTGGTTAACTCTTCAACGCCTCTCTTATAACCTCATTGTCATGAAAATGATAATGACTGAGTCTTTCTTTGTTACTCAATACTATCTGTAATGTCATGCTACTGGTTATGTTTTCAATAAATAGTGAATGAGATTGCAGGCTAATTCATCTCAGGAGTACGGCTCTCTCTGTACAACTTGTGAGAGTGACGTTATGTGAAAGTGAAAGCGTGAAAGGCCCTTTGGGAAACTCCAACCCCCATTGTCATTGTGACACAGTAGGCCTACTGCACAGCACACAATGAAATTGCATTTATGCCTCACCTGTGCAAGAGGGCAGCCCATTGGTGCCCCAACGGAGCAGTGCGGCGGGAAGGTACCATGCTCAGGGTAGGCCTACCTCAGTCACCTGGTGGGTCGGGAGTCGAACCGGCAACCTATAGGCGACAAGTCTGACGCCCTATCTGCTTACCCATGACTGCCCACCAGTTACCCATGGCTGCGTGACCCATGACTGCACTCTCTCTGTACAACTTGTGAGAGTGACATGTTATGTGACAGGAGTGGAGGCTGTGCTGCGCTGTTGAATGAGAGGAGGAGTGGCTTCAGAGTTTGACAGACAGGCTAATGCTCGAACAGTATGGAATACGTACACCTATGACAGTTCCAAATTTGACACAAATAAGCTGAGTGGTTTGCGACTTATTCACACAATAAACAGAGACAGGCAGATATATTTTGCTGTTATGGACGTTTCTCGCATACGGTATATGACTATATGACTATATAGCTCAATTATTCTGCATAATGTTTATCTACAAAAGGACAAATACAGTTTAGTTGCTCCACCTACCTTTACTAATGCTTTCAGAATGTTGTATGTTGTTGTGAACCAAGTCACTTGTTATGTTCACCTGAGAGCTGCCCGGCTGTATTGCTGTGGCACCTCCTTGGCACTGTGCCAGAGACAATGAGACTTCAAAGATGTCAAACGTTTCCTATGGTGGCCTGCAGATTACTGGTCTGTTACTATCTCAAACTGGTTTTATGCTCTCGCACGTGAACCACTGCCCCAAACTCTCGGGCCGTCATTGTGTGGCAGTCACTACTGGTTACGCCCTTCTTTGCACCTCGCTGGCATGGCATTCAAAGACATCCTGAGACATGTTCTCCACAGGCCTTTGTGTAAAGACGTTATCCAGAAGGTGAGCAGGTGTGTTTTTCTTCCGGCTTCATTTCTTCAGCTCTTTGGCAGTGTGCCAGAGGTAAAGAGATGAGGAAAGTGTCCTTTGGGCCTCATGGTTATATCGCAGAGAAGATACCGCCCCAGAATCAAATGTGATGGCCATTTAACTTGGTGGGTTGATGTTAAAAGTGAAAACATATTTAAGTATCCCTTTACATTATATTGTATAGGTAGGTCCTCTTCTTGTTGGTGTGGTGCTGTGTCTCCACAATTCTGTGGCACACTGTAATAGCCTAGTTATTGAAAAATTAATTACCATAGTACTACAATGATATGACGTGAAACAGGGCCTTTAGTAATGCACTACAATTTGGTCACTGCCATTCAGGTAACAGCAAATTTATAACGTTGTGCCTTAACAGGTTAAACTAAAAAGTTCTTTCTCTGCCTCAAACAGGAATTGAGTGCGGTTCCACCTTCAACATGAGTCACCATGGAGAAGGACGTGGAGATTCCAGGTGTGTGTGTGTGTTTGTGTTTGTGTCTGTGTGCATGTGTGTGTGCGTGCATGTGTGTGTACTGAAAGTGACTGAGCAAGATTTTGCCATATATGCGCTGCTGAGTCTTTTGTTTGAATCTATTGGCAATCACTGAGCCATGTAAT
This sequence comes from Engraulis encrasicolus, assembly GCF_034702125.1. NCBI lineage: Eukaryota > Metazoa > Chordata > Actinopteri > Clupeiformes > Engraulidae > Engraulis > Engraulis encrasicolus. The sequence continues at coordinate 63,489 of NW_026945476.1, read as the reverse complement.
TAAATGAATATAAAAATCCTGCCTGCTTCTAAACACATGGCCTTGCTATCATCCTAAAGGCCTCAGATCAGATCAGAGGGTTGCAGGTTCAAACCCTCATGTGGCCTGAACAGCAATGTCGTCATTGTTTAGTGTTTACACTGTAGTAGTGAACCCGTCAATAAGATAACCACATAAATATCTACCAATTTCAGAGGCCTATCATGTAATGACCCCATGAAATAATTTTATAATTCATAAAAATGGTATGACAATCAAACAAATATCCACCAATCTCATGTCATGACCCTGTTGTGTATGTTGTTACTCAGTTGTGACTTTACTCGTTCAGCCTTAGGTGTTTCACAATAAGCACAGACACAGTAGGTGCAGAGTCCGTGGCTCCTTTACTGAGGAACGTATTACACTGTTGTGCGCATGCACTTATTACAATTACACAATGACTATCAATGTGCAATAAGGAAATAAAATAGATCCCAAAATCCCATACATAACAGACCCCATAAATATAAAGTAAGAAGCAAAGTGTGTTATGATATTGAGGAGTATTTTAATGACTTAATACCAGGTTTTAATTTTGGCCCATTTTTGAAGTTATTAGCTTGTATTAAATACATTAAAATGACCCAGAATATTATTTAACACTGGCGTTATCACACACTTGAGTCAGCATGGGAGGCGCTGTTGGGCCGTTACACAGTAGGGCGGTGAAGCGTCGCGGGACGGAAGTGATTTTTACTGGCATTGGTGAAAATTAGTGCTGTCAAAATTATCGCATTAACTCAACCCCTCTTTAACGGCGATCATTTTTAAAATTTAGATTAACGCTAGATGTGACCCTGTGAAGTTTTTTTCATAAACTGGCCGATCGCGGGTTGCAGCGATAGCTTAACTACAATTCCCAGCATGCCCTGTTACAGAAGACGCTAGCAGAGCCTCGTTCACCCCTGATCCTCCCCCTCCCCCTTGTGTCTCTCCATGCTCGGCTTGCTTGCTTCGCTTCAGGAGCTTTTAGTCTGTGAATTGCGGTGCGGTAGACAACACAAACGGAATCAGCCTGTAAATAAATGATTTACAAAGCTCTCTATGCCTCGTTTTTGAAAGTTATGGACTAACATTTGTTGCAAACAGTGTGCTGAAGGACCCGATTGGTTGAACAATAGCTGTAGCTAGCTGCTAACACTGTTGATGGCTTTTATATCTGCTGGCAGCTAACTAGTGCTATTTCTAAAACAAAACTATTTTATGAACATTGCATACTTTTAAACAGCCCCCAAATAGTTTGTGTTGAATCCTAAATCCATTGTAAGATTACAAACAAAGTTTTAAGCAACTTCAAGAGCTATTATTGGCTGTTGCATATGATCAATATCATCAAATGTGCCGTTTTCTTGTTGACATAAAGGGATGTTGTTACAGCACCTTCCTAGAACATCTGTGGGTTCTCTCCTCCCTGCGTCCACTAACACTTGTGTAACTTCTCATTATAAATGTCAGAGCTGTCATAAGTAGGCTAACATTCTAGCTTTGTTTGAAAAGTGTCATCCCCAGGCTTATTGGTTTTCTCACTAAGAAATAAATCTTTATGAATGTAATGTCATTTAGCCTAAAAAAATACCAAGGAGACCAAGGACAATCCCACTTCTCCAGGAAAATGTAGCCCTGCCGTATGAGGCACATTTTCTCCCCTCCTCTCACTGGAAACTAAATATCTGCTGTGTGTTTTGTGCATAGGCCAATTTATGATTTTTGCTGTTGTTATTATTTTCTCCCCCTTATTTGTAATATCATATGCCATTAGGGTGTCTAAAACCCATTGTTTTCAATTTAAAAAAAAGCCTATTAGGCCTATTTGCACCAACCTAGCCTAATTTTTGTGGCCTGCAAAGTACATCGATAGAAGTATTACAATGGTTTTCTATGAGACACAATTATGCGATTAAAATGTGATTAATCGCGAGTTAACTATGGCATTTACGCGATTAATCGTGATTAAATATTTTAATCGTTTGACAGCACTATTGGAAATACATGGAAACATATCTCTCCTTACACACCATCCGGCGGTAGTCAGGCGTCAGCGGCGCGGGAGCCGGCTCCGCTCCGCGCTGCATTTGGAAAATAGAACTCGCACCAGCGACCGGCGGTGTCTCATTCAAATGAATGGCAAAGTAGGACGCTAGCTTTGGCTGTGGGAGGGTTTTGAACAGGACTGGCCGCACATGCTGATGCTGTTAGTGTGAAAGGCAGAGTAGAACACACCATCCGAAAGTAAGCAGAAAGACCTAATTTGTCTCCCTTCCGTTCCGTTCGGCCTTGGTGTGTCTGACGCCTTATGCACTTCTTTTCACTTGCGCACCCTTACGCGGGTGGGAGAATACAGCCCCAAGTGTCTAAAATTCTCATTCTTTATGTTATAAATTATACATTTATTTCATGGGGTCATTACATAATAGCCCCTGAGATTTGTAGCATTATCATGGTTATCATCATTTACTCTTTGTAGCACATTTTTATGAGATTACCAAGAGTATTACGTGGTCGTTTTCATTTTGGTGAAACAAAATCAAACAGAAAACATTGTGTATGAAATGCTTTATTGCAGGTCATCAAGACCCAAATCTCCTGCACCCAGCTGTGTGTCCATGAAGAGTGATCGGTCAAAGGATGAGGGCCCCCTCTTCAGTGGTGAAGACATGGATCCTGATCGCAGGTATGAACAGAACATCACACCTGCATTTGGGTGTTATGGAATGTGCTAAATGAGGGAAGAAAGTGGTAAATTGTGTGGAACATGGAGAGATTAGACTACATGCAAAATATGTTTTTTTCTTTATTCATTTATTTTATTAATTTAACTGAATGAAGGAAGGAAGGGGCATCACAGAAATCGATGCATGTCACAGCAAGACAGGGTTTAAATCAATGCATTTGAGGGCTAACAAATGATTTAGAAACAAAATTAAACAGAAAACATTGTGTATCAACATTATTTATGGCAGGTCATCAGGACCCAAATCTCCTGCACCCAGCTGTGTGTCCATGAAGAGTGATCGGTCAAAGGGACAGGGCCCCCTCTTCAGTGGTGAAGACATGGATCCTGATCGCAGGTATGGACAGAATATCACACCTGCATTTGGGTGTAACAGACTTCAACTGAAACGTCTTAAATAAGGGAAGATGGTGGTAAATTCTGTGGAACATGGAGAGATTTGTGGATTTTCACAGAATATAGGGTCATCACATAAATCAATGCATACCAGAACAAGTCTTTCCACTATCAAATTATAATTAATATTTATTATTTATTTATTTATTATTCCAGTGCTTACTACATTTTTTTGAACAACTAAACTAAAATCTTCATTGGTTGGAGCTCTGTGCCTGACGCATGTTCCAGGATCCAAAAGAAACGAAATCTTCCACCAAAGTCACGTTTTGTATTTTTATTTAAAAACAAAAAGCAAAACCAAAATGAAAATATGACATTAATGCAAATTAAAGTCACATGAAGCTCCACAGCATGACCACCTCCTCCTGCCATGTCAATCTAACAATGGCTAAAATACTAAAATGACTAAAGGCCCACTATGTATCTTCTTGTATTTATCCATATTTTAACCTTGTGTACATATATTTTTAGCTTGAATTATTGATTACTTATATTCATTATACATTTAAATTTAATATCAAATATCTTATGACTATGAAATTATGATATGAAATATGAATATTAAAAATGATGAATCATAACTTGTTAATCAAAGTATTAGTTAATTATTTGTATATAGCAATCATGATCACTATTTATGTTATTTACAAATAACTTTGTTATCAATTAATGGAAATGGAAACAAATAACTACAACATAGTTACGCAAATTATTAGAATCAAACACTGATAATGATTTATGCAACTTACTAATAATTACTGGTAATTGTCAGTTTATGGATATGTAAACATCTTGAATTATAAATGGCTTGATGGTTAATTAAATATTATGAAATGATTAACAAATTATTTATAAGATATTAAATATGTTATTATGATTTTAATGTAAATCATGAAATAACACTTTATAGTGACTGGCTATTTTGTTGTGCTACTAAAACATTGTGTGAACATTGTGTATCAACATTATTTATTGCAGGTCATCAAGACCCAAATCTCCTGCACCCAGCTGTGTGTCCATGAAGAGTGATCGGTCAAAGGGTCAGGGCCCCCTCTTCAGTGGTGAAGACATGGACCCTGATCGCAGGTATGGACAGAATATCACACCTGCATTTGGGTGTTACAGACCTCAAGTGTATGACAAAAATGCACAGCGGACAATGGGTTTCAGGCATGACATTGGTGCTTATATTCAGACAATGCATGGAATGGCGATATTTTAATTGTACATGGTACCTAATGAATTGAAAATAAAATTGAATAATAATAAAACAGAATCATTTGGTATGCTTATGATAAGGTCAGGGGTGCATTATCTTGAAAAAGGTTGAGAAGCCCTTTTGTTGTTTTTCATTCAGCATCCAGCAGGGGCAGCAAAGAGCTAGGCAAACACCAACAGAGGACTTGGCTGCCATATTTCAGGTGCGTGCATGTCTGGCTGTGTGTGTGTATGTGTGTGTGTGTGTGTGTGTGTGTGTGTGTGTGTGTGTGTGTGTGTGTGTGTGCGTGTGCGTGTGTGTGTTTTGTAATGATCAAGACCACTGATATATTATTTCATTTTATTACCGTGCTGCATTATGCAGTTGTAGAGGAGGTAATGCCAATTATGAAATATAATCAAAGAACTACAGCCGTATGGTTATTTGTAGTTATAAAGCAAGAGAAGTCTTAGAGACCGAATATCAAGGAAACTGAATGTATTTCATGCTTATGGATTAAAGGAATATGCCACTATTTTGGGGCTTAATACAGTTAAAATCGTTGGCTGGGGTTTATAAAGGTGGTAAAGTGTCTTATTTTTTATGTGAAGCGTTGTCTTGCTTTAAGGCAAGTTAAAAGAGGGAGTATGTCGCTAAGCTAGTGAAAGTCAATGCATCCATGTAGCATTGCTACATGCTACACGGATCCATTGACTTTCACTAGCTTAGCGACATGCTCCCTCTTTTAACTTTTACTCTTTTAACGGCGTACATGAAAAATAAGACACTTTACCACCTATATAAACCCCAGCCAACGATTTTAACTGTATTAATCCCCAAAATAGTGGCATACCCCTTTGAGGAACAAGCTGCAGTAAAGCTGTGTGTTATGTCGTCTAAACCAGTGTTTCCCAACCACTGTGCCGCGACACATTCTTGTTTTCAAAAAAAAAGAAAGGAAAAAACCCCCGAATTCTTTATTATCAGCAAAAATGCCTATATGTCATTGCGTAGTGTCTGCTGTTGACTGGCGTCCTAATCATGTAAAAATTCCATATCACTAGGTGGCAGCAGGTAGCGAATTGCATTGTAGTAGCTGTCAAAAGAAGGCACATGCCATGAGCTCGAGAGAGAGTTAAATTTCATTATATTACAATACGTTAGATTTCATTTGGATTTAGGACTACCGGTACTGGTACGTGGGATGCAACAGTTATACGAGAGAGCCCTTAAAGCTAGCTACCACGTAGCTGAACTTGTAGCTAAATCAAAAGTCACACTGACAGAGATGCTAATATTACCTGCCTGCAAAGACATTGTAAATGAGATGCTTGGACCTGAAGCGGTTAAAGAAAGCAATTTCCAGACATCGATGACATGTCTGCTGGCATCGAAAGTGTGGTTTTGGAAAAGATCCGTATCCGTGAGACATTTGCGTTGCAACTTGACGAGGCTGATATTAGTGGACATGCGCAACTCCTGGCCAATGTGCATTTTGTGGATGGAGACGCAATCAGAGAAAATGTTCTATTTTGCAAGGCATTGAACAGAGAATGATATTAAACATGCATATGCATATTGTAACAGTGAAATCTTTCCTAAATATCATTGCTACTGTCAGAATAAGCATTATTTTCTGTATTCCTGCAAATAGAATGTTTTTGGACAGAATAACAATTTATAAATAGTAGGCCTAGGCCTTCTTTGAAGTGTATAGCTTCCTTAAGAAGAAGACATGTTAAGTGCACTTTTTATTTGAAAGAGGAAATATAAAAGATGATTTTAAAAAATATATATTTTTTGTTTATTTGATTGCTATTCAAGACACGTTTATAAGAATGACTATTGTTAGGCGGCTACTATAATTTGTTTTCATTATTTCATCATTTTTGGTTGGTGGTGTGCCGTGAGATTTTTTGAAGGTAAAAAGTGTGCCCTGGCTCAAAAAAGGTTGGGAAACACTGATCTAAACTGAAGGTTTGAAATATTAAAGGTAAATAAAATGAAATAATCAAAGATGAGCAAAGATTTGCAAGAAAGGTGTTTCCCCCCTCATGGTGTCTCTCCGCAACACGTTGATAATTTGTATAGGCTTTCAAGATTCAAGAGTCAAGATTGCTTTTATTGGTCCCGAAGGAAATTTGTCGTGGCCATACATAGCTGCCGCACACAATACTGATACACATGACGCCAAAAAAACAAAAAAAACATAGTCATAAAGTGCCATCTTACTGTCTGTAAGTGTGGGTTTTTTGTAATTATTATGAGCTAAGAGTTGTTGAGGCAAATTGTTCACCAGTGTCCCACTATGCCATTTTGTGCAACGTACTGAATGTACAGTAATAGCATTTCACAACATGAATACTATTTCCGTAGCCGCCTTGCCCTTTCTTGTCTTCCATAAAAATAATTGTACAATAGTAAATTAATTGTGCTGCAAACTATCAGACTTATCAAATAGCACTTTGCAGGGGCGGAGTGGCCCACCTTTTCCCACCGGGAGAATTTTCCCCTTGGCGGCCCTCTTTAAAAAAAAACAAAAAAAAAACAAAGCGAACAACATGGTTTCCTAACCAAAAAGACAAAAGCCACGAAATCTGCAGTCGTACTACATGTGAACATTAGTGTTGTCAAAATATCAACCTGAATTGGAGAATTTAGCCTACGCCTTGATGAAATGCACAGCCAGTGGTGTAGTCTATGTAAAACGCAGGTATACGCACCCATTTAAAAAATTCAGGGATTACAGTATACCCACTTAAAATTGATTGATCCATTATTTACAATAGCACAAATATATACAGTACACATCAAAAAATGCTCAAATATACAGTATACCTACTTCAAAAAGTAGACTACACCACTGGAGCCATCATCACAGTCCAAAGCATTCATAGGCCTACTAGGTTAGGCTACATCACGCAACTGTTCCATGCAAATGTGCACTCCACTGTCATTTTGACAGTTTGAAATTGAAATATCATTTAAGGAAGACAGGATGAGCATGGGCACAAAGTTTTGAGTGTGGGGATTTTTAGAAGAGTAGGCTTACAAAATATAGTATAGTAGCCTATAGCTTACAAAAAGTCTGTCTACATTGTGCAATAAACCCACCATGCAGCAAATAAGCCAAACCTAGCTACTTCAAAGCACAACCATAAGTCAACAAAATGTATAACCAAACGGTGTAGGCCTACCTTAAAACGCTGTCTTCGTCGCAGCAAATGTCTTTGTTTCTTGCAATCACTCTACTTTAATCCACAGCTTAGCCTACACACCCAGCACTGGTCACATCAGAATCTTGTGTGGTAATTATTTTGTTCCATTTCTTCAGACATAGGCTACATCCTAAATGTACCACATATAAATATATGTATGATAATAATATTATTTCGACTATAAGGAGATATACTGGTAGTTCTAACAAATCAAAACAAAACCCATTGCTTCTGTTAGGTGCAGTTCTCTTCCTTACCACTTGGTGGAGTCTGTTCGTAACCCAATTCAATAACCAGAGAGCAAGTGAATCTGGACTGGAAAGACTGTAAACTGTAACAGTCGTGTGGAAATCGGAAAATAAATCATAATTTATTAATATTTCCATCCTTTGGTAACCAATCTACATATAACAGGTTATTTAAATACTGAAAACGAAACTGTGTTACTAAGATCTTGTAAACTTCCGCGATCTACGGTGTATGAAAATTATCAGTAGAGAAGGGGTGTGGCCAATTTACTGTTTGACACCGTCAGTGAGGTATTGCCGTCTGGTATACGGTATAAATACTGGCTAGTCAATTCATTTGAAATACAGGAAAGTGGAAATCGGGAAGTCTGTGCATATATGTACAATCTTGAAACTTCAGGGCCGATTATAAACTCAGTGAGGCCGCGATATTTCATTTCACGGCCGCGGCCCACCGGGACAAGTCCCCGATCTCCCGACGGCCACTCCGCGCCTGCCACTTTGTCTGTGTTTAATTCCTGACCAATTACTGGACATTCTCTGAACATTTGTTGGCAGATTTTGGTGCATTTACTGAAATGCACAATGTGAAAGCGAACTGCACTAAAATGAATAATAATAACATTTGAACAATAAAAACATTTGGTTTGGACCAAAACAAGTGAACTATCGTACTTTCCTCTGAGTAGACCCCAAGTGCTGCGCATCCTTTTTGATGCATATCAGGCTTGTTCAAAATTCCGAATTGGATGAATTTGACTTCAAAGTAATGCCAAAATACGAACACTAGGTGGTGGTGTTCTATGTACTCTCATTGGGTGGTGTAGCTTAAATTCAAAGAAATTCAAGGTAATGACACCACCTAGTGTTCGTATTATGGCATTACTTTGAATTAAAACTCATCCAATTCGGAATTTCGTACAAGCCTGATGCATATTATCTCGGAGTCATGTCCTTTTTTAAATTCCTGCAAGTTGTAACTGCACATGCCCTACTGCTAGGGTTATCGCTGAAAGGCAGTGAGGTGAAAATTACGAACTGCCAACGACGGTTTGTTGACATCTTCAGACACTGATTAAACTAAGCGTATTCACACCTAACACGTTTGGTCCGGACCAAAGGACCAAATGGACCAGATAGTCTGCGCTATATTTCGTGTGAGCGCTATGCCATACATGCCGTGAAAGTTTATTCGCTGAGCTCTTTGGATGTATTTGTATTTGGACAAAGCCTTAACTTGTTACGCGTGTCGTTTCTGACCAACAGCTGAACGACCTCAGGGCGTGTGGCTTTGTTGTCAATTTTGGGCCGCTTACGGAAATGTACACAGTCTGAAAGCGAACCGCACCAATTTGTTAAAATTAGGTTCGGACCAAATTAGGTTCGGACTTTCCTGGTCTGAATACGCCCTAATTGACCTAATGCCTTGGTTTAACAGAGGCTTGAGCAGCACATCATCACCTTCATGAAGAAGGAACTCAAGAGACTGAGGAAGCTGCTGAGTCATGATTACCCAGAATGCCCCAGTGTTGAGGAGGAAGAGGAGGAGAATGAGGGCCAGAGAGGTGCCAGAGACGGAGCTCTGAGTATTGCAGTGCACATCCTGAGGGAGATGAGCCAGGAGACCCTCGCTGAGCAGCTGGAGAAACGTGAGTGATGCCGACAGCAGTGAACTTTATTTCAGAAATTTGCCAGGAGAGTGGGTTAAGGACATGCCCACCTCTTTTGACTAAACTAGAAGTTGCTTATCAATGTAGAAATGTCTTAAAAATAATTTCCCTTTTTATCTTTTGCTGTATTGGATTCTGGCCTCTGTTGTTGTAATAATAAACAACACTTACACAATGTATATAATTAACAACAATGTAATAATAATAATAACAACATTATTTATATAAATTCATACAGGACATGCAGTTCAATTGTGCATACACAATTTGATTCAAAAATAATAATTTAATTAAGAAGACGACATTTAGACTGACATAAAATGTGAAAAAAAAAACAGAAAAAATGTAAACAAGGCCCCTGGTGACAACAGCGGTGAGGAGAAACTCCTCTTAGAGAAACTCCCTGTGAAATATGAGCATATAGTATGGGTAAATGCTGATGTATGTCTGAATTAGATGGCCAACACAGTCTTTTTGAACTGTCTGTATATTAGATGGGCTGTTTCCAAGATGCCAACAAGAACTCAAACATCGTCTTTCTAAGAAGTTCAAAAGTGTATTTGAGGGCATCCCAAGGCAGGGGGAAAGTGCATCTCTGGAAAAGATCTACACAGAGCTCTACATCACAGAGGGGGAATGTGTTGAGGTCAGTACTGAGCATGAGGTCAGACAGATTGAGATAGCATCCAAGGCACAAGTAACAAAGGCGGAAACACCAATCAAATACACTGACATCTTCAAGGCCTTACCTGGAAAAGACAAACAAATCAGAACAGTGATGACGAAGGGGGTAGCTGGAATTGGGAAGACAGTCTCTGTGCAGAAGTTCATTCTGGACTGGGCTGAAGGAAAAGCCAATCAGGATATTCACTTCCTGTTTCCTGTGCCTTTTCGGGAGATAAACCTGATGAAAGAAAAGGAATACACTCTCATGGAATTCATTCATCACTTCTTCAGTGAAACGCGTGACCTCATCTTCTCCATTGATGACAAATACAACATCGCCTTCATCTTTGATGGTCTGGATGAAAGCAGGCGTCCTCTGGATTTCCAGGATAATGAATGCATCTACAATGTATCGGAACCTGCCACAGTGGATGTCCTTCTCACAAACCTCATCAAGGGAAATTTGCTTCCCTTTGTGCAAGTTTGGATCACCTCTCGACCAGCAGCATCCAGTCAGATCCCTCCAGAGTGTGTGGACCAGGTGACAGAAGTGCGGGGTTTCACAGACCCACAGAAGGAGGAGTATTTCAGGAAGAACATCAATGAACAAGAAATGGCCAGCAGAATCATCACACACCTTAAGTCATCCAGGAGCCTCTACATCATGTGCCACATTCCAGTCTTCTGTTGGATGGCAGCCACTGTTCTGGTTTCTATCCTGACTGAAGGCAAGACGGATCAGATTCCAGTTTCCTTGACCCAGATGTACATACATTTCCTGATCATACATGCCAAGCACATTAGTCAGAAGTACAAGGACATCTGGAACCAGACGACCGTTTTGTCCTTGGCCCGATTGGCCTTCCAGCAGCTGGAGAAGGGTAATCTGATCTTCTATGAAGAGGACCTGAGAGAGTGTGGCATGGATTCCAATAAGGCCAAAGAGGCCTCCGTATACTCAGGAGTCTGCACCCAGATCTTCAGGGAGGAGTCTGGGCTTTATCAGCAGAAGGTGTTTTGCTTTGTTCATCTGAGCATTCAGGAGTTCCTTGCAGCTTTATATGTGTTTCTGAGCTTTAGCATTAGAAATACACCTCCCAGTCCCCAACCCTCTCAGTTTCAACAGCTGCTCAGCGCAAAGGAATTCCATGAGCTACACCAGACTGCTGTGGATCTGGCCTTAGGGAACGAACATGGACACCTGGACCTTTTCCTGAGGTTTCTTCTGGGCCTCTCACTGGAGTCCAATCAGAAACTCTTACATGATCTCCTACCACAGATAGGAAGCAGCTCACGGGACACAGAGAAAACAATCAAGTACATCAAGCAGAAGATCACAGAAGAACGCAACCCAGAGAGATGCATCAACCTGTTCCACTGCCTGAATGAACTGAATGACCACTCTCTGGTAGAGGAGGTCCGGGGGTACCTGCATAGGGGAAATAGACACAATAAAGAGCTCTCTCTTTCCCAGCTGTCAGCTCTGGCCTTTGTGATGCTCGTGTCAGACCAGGACGTGGAGGAGTTTAATCTGTGGGATTATGGATCTAATGCCAGATCAGATGCAGGTCTGCTGAGGATGCTGCCAGTGGTCAAAATATCAAGAACAGTGAAGTGAGTATTGTTGTCTAGAGTGTGTGTGTGTGTGTGTGTGTGTTAGGCATGGGACGGTTTGCACCGTAAACCGAAACCTTACAGTTTGCATGTCACGGAACGGGGCAGTGCGCAACCGCACGGTGCCCATGGTTTCCAAAAAAAAAGAGACCACTGGCGGCAATTAAAATCCTACAACTTTAACAAGCATAAAACACAGACTACGTAGCGTCTCCCTGTCCCCCTCTCTCCACGTTAGCGCAAGTGACTGCCCCCAGCCTTTATTCTGACTGACCGATTTAAATTAAATGAACATGACTTTACAAAAATGACATATTAGCAGAACAAAGGAGACTATAGAGACTTACGTTACAGTAGCCTAGTGTGTATCCACGTGGCATTGAATGGTGATTCTGGACGGCAAAATGCGACATTGAACATATCCATCAGTGAACGGTGAAACGAACTCAAGCAGGCACAGGAGGCAGTTTATTTCCTTAACACAGCAAAAGGGCATTACTGCAGCATCCGAGCCAGGGAATCGCTTTTTTCTTCACTCCAAACATTTTAACAGTAACATTTCACAACTGGAGACATACCTTAACACAGCAAAAGGGCATTACTGCAGCATCTGTACAATAAAAATAAAAGTAACATTTCCAAGCAGTGAGCACTGTCCTTAACTGCAATCAACTGTAGGCCAAATTACATGCAGCCAGTTAAACTCAGATGCAATAAATGGGACTTTAGTCTCTTTTCCATAGGGTTCCGTGTTCTGGTGCGGGCTTTATAAATATTCATGAGAGTCGGGGGGGGCTAACGGTACTGGTTTGGCCCGCGTTTCCATCTAGCAGAGTTCGGTACAGTAGCCTAGGTACAGTTGAGCAGTCGCAGTCGCCCTGAGTGGGCACGTGAGTAATGACCAGGCTTTCACGCCATGGTAAATAACACAGGAAAATGAGTCCTCCTCCTCCAAACGATACCAGTTACTCATTACCTATTAGTCTTGTGAGGCAATTGGATATTGAGGTTGGACTGTATTTTAGCCGGTAACTGTATAGCCTACTATAATTCCGTCCGTTGCATATTGCCAAAGTGCATTTGCAATTCGGAAGCAAATACTTGGATAGCAGACATTCCGTCATCCAAAACTACTTTCGGTGAGATGTTTACCATAGCCTACTTTCACAGCGTGCACACTTTTAATGCGCTCTGTCCTCTTGTCGGCATATTCAGTTGCATATTGGTCGCCCCGTTTCCCTTCTGTTGCAGCGCATCCAATTGAGTTATCAAACTACTTCCAATCCATTGCAGTTTTCATGCTCTGTTGCCATACTTATTAAAAGCATAAAGACAGTCGTGATTTGTTGAGGCTCGCGAATGAGGAAGCAATCCGTAAACCACACGGCCAGAAAAAAATACCTAAAGTTTATTAACACAGAACAAAAGCAACCTGTCCGACGGAGACCTCGCGTATGAAAAGATGTGCAATGAAAAGGAATGAATTTAATGCTAGCCAACTGATTAGTGTGCATTGTGAATATTTTTTTGCATGGTGCGTGTTCATAGCCTACTGTATTTCTCCCGTGAAAGCGGGAGGAGGCGTGGAGCTTCATGAAAAAAAATATTTTTTTTGTTTGTTTTTCAATCCGTCGATAAATGCCAGCAGCACAAAAATAATTCCTTGACAACTCCTTGGCCAGACTGGAGTTACTTTAGAGAACATGATAATTGCTTGACCAATTTCCTATCTAGTCTACTGTAAAAACTGCTGACAGAAAAGCGATGTTATTTTTAAAGTGCGTGGGTGGGGATAGGTGTAAATCCTAACACAGGCAACATGTAGCCTAGTGGAACTCAGCTCTGCACGCCTCGAACCACGTCTTTCGTGATTCTATAATCGCCCCTGTTTGAGCTGATGATGGGTGTGTATGGGTGGAGTAAATGTAAAAAGAAAACGAAACCACGCCCCAGCAGTGCGGAGGGCCATTCTAACAGGGCTAGTGGAAAGGGGGCTTTTGTGCTGTAGCCTAACCCAGGGATTCTTAACCTTTTTGACGTTGAGGCCCATTTTTTTCTGTGCAGAGTGGCCCGGGGCCCATCTAATATTGCCCATGCCCACAAACATGATATGGTATAACATAAATTAAAAAGAATATAATAATTATATAGGGCCTATTATATATATATAATTTTCGTGTGTATGTCTGAAAAAAACTAAATAAATCCTGTTTAAAAAAATAGCTTATAGTAAAAAATAGGACTATTAATGCATTTTGTTGCCTAGTGGAAAACCTGTATTAAATGAGCTCACTCTTCTATATTCAATGATAAACATTCCTCTCACAGTGCATCAGGCCAGAGCCATTCATGCATTTGATATTTGTAACAGCTCTGTTTGCGAATTGTGATGAATCTGCTGAGGGTTGATTCAAGACGCTTTTACTTAGTGATGTGCAGATGCGACGCGAGAACAGAAGCTTCTGGCAGCCTGTCAAAAACGGAAAGTTTTGTTGCGCAATATCACACAAAATTCAGTAAATGAATATATTTTAGGGGACACAAGGATAACGGTTTTGCTTTGTCAGTAAACAGAATCCGTTTGAGTAACGTTTCAATCGCTTATGTTATTTTGTAACTAAACGTGAGGAGAGATCTTTGAATGCGTCGGCAAATTACACTTCGCGCCGGTTCACGCCTACTGCGTGTATTGCCGTCTTTGACGTCTTTCACTAGCCTACTAAACCAGCGGTGCGTGGTCATTTAAGCAGAACTGCGCTAGAGTAAAAAGGCGCACGCCGTCTTCAGCATCTTTGATAATGCATGCAGCTGCACGGCCCATCGCGGTGCGAGGATGAAACTTTTCCGCAGCCCTTACGTTTCTGAGCACGGCCCAGCTTTGGGCCGCGGCCTATGGTTAAGAATCCCTGGCCTAGTTTACATTGATGTTTAAAACTATAACCAGGGTTTAAATTGGGGCGGAGCACTCCGGATTGCAGCTCCGCCTCGTCACCTCGGAGGGACAGGCAGACGGAGCTGCACTTATATTTATATATTTTCACCTCTTCTTCAAATATCATATTTTTAAGAAAGTTTTCCAATGATAGCAACATAAAATAAGATTCAGGGAGATTAAGTTGTTTGCCTGTCCTCCATGCTTTCATGTTCAATGTGCAGAGTTAATAGGCTAGATACAATGCCTTTAACAAAACGGAGGTAAGCTGTCATTTCATTTGTTTTAGCTATCAGGCAAACAAATTTATCCAGTCATGCAGAATAGCGTGGTGTCTGCCTACTTTAACAGCAGTTAAAGACTCCAAGTTCAAAGTAGCCTATTCTCTCCTACTCTCTGTGTGTCTGTCTCTCTCTGTCTCTCTGTGTCTGTCTCTCTCTGTGTCTGTCTCTGTGTCTGTGTCTGTCTCTCCCCTTCTCTCTCTCTCTCTCTCTCTCTCGCAGACACACACATGCGGATTTCTCGCTCTCGCCCTCTCTCATTGGACTTAACATGTTGCGGAAGCTCGACGTGTCCTTGTGAGACAGTCGTGGGGGGAAATAGACACACCATCCCCATATTCACAATGCACACTAATCAGCTGTCCACATCCACAACCATTCAATTCCTTCTCATTTCCCTTGTAATTCGGTCTTTATAGCGTTCATCGCGCCTCCTCTCGCGCAAGCAGTGCTCACCACAACAGGTGATGTCCAGTTATGTAGCCTAACCAATTTAAATAAAATGAAATTAATATAGACATTCCATAAATGACAGTCTAGATCAGCAGAATTAAGTCAAATAGCAAGTAATTTGGATATACAAGCACATCTTGCTACAACTGCAGTAGGTCATCTTATAAATGTCTGCCTTTCAGGACCGCAACATGAGATATCAGCAGGTTCATCTAAAAACTCAACATGTCAAGAAGGCAAACTTTGCCTAGTAAACAGTCAGGAACATTCACATTTGTTCTGTCTGTCTGTTATCAAGACATGTGCGATGGACAGAGAGGACGGACGGTCCTTCACTACGATTTAATAAACAATGACAGCACGAGTTTGGAGTTTGTTAAGCTACAACAGATGTGACCGTTGGGAAATAAAAACTGAAAGGCAATGCTTTGTCTTGATAACTTTTTGAGCCAGAAGCACAGTGACCAAAGTTATTGCTTACTTCTGGTCACTGTGCTTTTGAAGAGATGCAGTCAAAGTCTTGACATCAACCTCTCTTTGTGTGCGTATATATAAAAGTAAATGACCACATACTAGGAGTGTGACGATCTCACGAGATTAAAATCGACGCGATGTCTCGTGGGATTAAAATCTGTCTCGCGAGATTTATGATCTGATTTATGATTTCTGATATGGTGAGATTAACATTAGCAAAGTAGCCAAAGCAGTGCACATTTCACCAATAAACCATTCATAGTGGATTTATGGAATAATTGGTGATGGGGATTTGTAATCATGGACCACAAACGGCAAAATGTGGAATCCTTTCCTGTCCCGTTGTTTGGAGTAGGCAAAACCAACTATTTTTCCAGGTAAGAAAGCTGTCAGTTTTTCAGTGGGAGCTATTGGTAATCGCAAAGTCTATGTAGCTAATGCTAATCAGCTAACTAGCGGTCAAATTAGCATAATTATAGTGAACTATTAACTATTAACCTTTAAGAGTGCGGGTTTTTGAGCATTCTATAAAAAGAATGCGTCCTATAACAATGCAAGATTCTACAATTCCATATTGTATTGAATGACGCCCAGAATTCTATAGAACTTTCACTGCCCGAACATTCCCGTCACACCGGTGTGACGGTACACTCTTAACCATGTGAGACCTGAACCATGAAAGCAATGAGAGAAAATTCTAATTTTTTGGAATTTGCTTCAAATTTTGTTAAGGTCACTGAGATATTTAATGCATCATATATGATGCATCAGGCTTTAAAGAAATGAAAATTCCAATTTCATGACCATTGAAAAATGACTTTTAATGCATTTACAACTTTTTTTTCATTTAAAAAAAAATTGTCAGACAATTTAATTTGAGAATTATCTTTAAATATTTAGTGAGATCCTGCCAATTTTTTTTTTAGCCTATCCTTGTTTTAGCAGGACCATATTTTACATTTCTCACAGCCTGGTTTGGATTTTTTTTTAAATCTATGTAAAAACATAGCTGATCGAATGCTTAACAACCTATTTATGAGTGTAGTATAGATCATTATTCATTTTGGATGTGGAATTTGAATATATGGGTCCATTACTACAATTGGACCATTTCTCCATTCACTTCAATGCATTTTTTACGAGATCATAATTTCAACATTTTGCATTACATTTTCAAAATTGCAAGTAAAACCTGTTTCTTAAAGGGACACTGTGCAGGAAATGGTCAAAAAAGGTACTGCAACTATGCTGCTTATTGAAATTGGGCTGCCTATTGCCAAATTTGATCTTTACATGAAAGTTTGCTAAGTATTAAACAAATATTTTCTAGTATGGTCCAAGTACAGTCATTTTTGCAGCTAAAAATGGCTATTTTTGGAAATTCAAAATGGCGGACCATGGAGAAGATCCCCCTTTTTATGTATGAAAAGTGCAATTTTTCCAGTCATAATGAATACTTAGAATTTGATGCTGGTGGTAAGTATTCATGAAAAAGGTAACATTAGTGAATGGGCAGCATGAATTCTGTAAATAAACAACTAAAAATCTCACACAGTGTCCCTTTAAGGCAATATCTTTGTCTTGAAGTAAAACAACTTGTGTGTTTTGTTAAATGATCGTCGTGGTATGCTTTGTAAGTTTCCCTATGGCAAAATGCGTTGATGGCTGACTTCCTGCCACCGCCGGATGGTGCTTATTTGTTTCATCAGTTTTAGCACGATCTCTCTGCAACATGGTGTAAAAATATAAACTCTTCCTAGATTAATTGCACAAAGCAAGTGTTCAAATTAAAGGATGTAGAGTTATATTTCGGATATTTGTCTTTGAACCGTTATTTTTTTCCAAATATTCCGTTCCGAACAGAAACGGAATTATAACGTTTCCGGTTATGAGTTCCACCAATAAATTGACGTTCCCGAACCGGTTAGAACAAAAAAATATTGTTCCCGGAACGGTTAATTTCGTTCCTGTCAGCTGATTACTCCCCATAGGCCTAACTGACGTTAATTAACCAAGAAAGACGGAAGTGCAAATGAGTCAGCCTACTTTCAAACTGTTTATTCAAGCGGATGAAAAGAATATCCTCCAGAATTTAATCATTCAGAGACGACCTAAGCGGAGAATAGACCTCAATGATGAAAATGTGCGCTCCACGCTGACTTGGGTCATGGGGAGCGCTATGATGAACATTGTGAGTTTGTGCACATTTGAAGCGGCCATGGATGCCCAATAACGTTGAACATTCTCTGTGCGCTTTACACATGCTTCTCTGCAATATCTTACAATGATGCAATGGAAACACTGTCCTTTTGTATGACAGTGGTTTCTCTTATTCAAGATGTGGAGTGGAGACTTTGTAATCCACAGCTCTCTCTCCATTCAGTCAGAGAATGTCTGATGTCACACAGGACGTGAACCTCAGCCGTCATGGTAACGTGCGCATGAACATAATGACTTCTTTTTTTTTTTGAGGAACGGTATGAACCGGTATTAACCGGTTACCATTATTTTTAAATAAGTGCTTCCGTTCCAGAACATAAAAAATAATAACGTTTCTGGTTTCATTTCTGTTCCCTGTAAAATACAAAAAGTTCCTGGTTTTCGTTTTCGTTCCTTGCACCGGTTCAAAGCCCTGACACAAACCCTTTGCAATTTGATAATATCTCAGCGTCGATCAGGGAAACCGCTTCTACCCCATTTTTCTAGTTTTCGCCGAGCTGTCAACTTGTTGTCGACCGCTGCTCTCTTGTGGCGGTTTCCGTGTACTGCAGGACGTTTGGAAATGACACGCAGGATGTTTTTGAGATCGATTCTTTTTTTGTGTCAGCAGGGAGAGGGCTTTGAATTTGATTAAACAAATATGATGCGTCCGGCGCGATAGGGTTAAAGGTTAATGAACAGTTAGGGCATTTATCTTGCACAATGACACCCAACTGGATCCACCACTGATATAAGAATAAGGGAGCTAGACAGAGCTAAATGTTGAGGTTACAGTTGTGTGGTAGGTTGACTTTCAGCCAGTGATGCTGCAGGGATGCTGCCTGAGTGAGAAATAGAATCTACAGTATCTCTATCAATGAAACTGCAATGTGTTCATAGCTGATAAGTTACTGGCCGTTAACTCTGTGTTTGCACTGTCTGTTCCAACTTCCAACAATCGTTAGTTGCAGTAATCCTTCCCCCTTTTCTCTCTCATGACAAGTATCACATATGGGGATGATACAAATTAGATTACTTTATTACAAAGTCTGTAATGAATTAGATTATTTTACAACCTATTTACAGTCCTATTTTTTCATTTAATTTTGTAAAGGAAAAAGTTTATTCAAAGTTCATGCTTACAACATGCGTGAGTTATAATAAAACATTTTAAAAAACATGTACAACTCGGTTAAATAATTCTATTGTCCAGTCAAGTTTTGTCATTTAGTTTTCTGAAAATCTCGTCTCGTCTCGATCTTGTGAACCCAATCTCGTCTCGTCTCGTGAGCAGAGCCTCTCGTCACACCCCTAACACATTTCAACCGTGTTAACAGGAGTGTTTTTGAGGGCTGATATTACAACAAATTACTTGGTAATTTCACCTTTTTTTACATCTGTATATTAATGATCTGTCGAGCCACCAGTTCGAACTAAATAGCTAAGAAATAAAAAATATCATTTTTTTAAGTGAAAGACTAAGATAAGTTGTAAAAAATCCGATATGGCAAAAAATGAAACATAAAAAACGCAATTTGAGAAAAAATAAAACGGATTTCATAGGGCTCTACTTGTGTGTATTGAGACATTAGGTTAGCGATTATGGTATTCACTTTTGATAGTTATTTATAGCATGTATATAATTTGTTTATAGTGTGTCTTAGTCTAAAGTCATGGAATAGCCAACCTTTTATCTCATACCAAGTATCCCATATGGGGATGAAACATATGAGATTAAATATGTTTAATTAGATTAATTAATTACAAAGTCTGTAAGGGCGGAATTCTCCCACCCGCGTAAGTAAAAAAAAAGCGCTCAACAGCGCCTGCAAGCTGACTCAAGTCAGTGACTAAGCGGGGCTTATGCGGGATATGACCAGTTGCGCACTTTGGGTGGGGCCAGGCCAAAATCAGGGTGTTTCTCATGTAAATCAATCCTAAGCGTATTCTCCCGTCCACTTACGCACCTTTTCCTTTACGGGTGTCGAAGGGCTGTAGTAAGGTCAAGCGCCACTATGAGGTAAATGCTCGCTTGGCATTTTAAGCATGTTACACGGTAGGCCTATACTTTGCTGATGTTCCGTACCGTCAGCGTGGGTCCAAATCGAAATTCATTCACTGTTCCACATTTTAACTGTGACAAAATATGACCAGCTGCCCAAAGCATGTTCTCATATCGAAGAACTTCCAAACAAAAGCAATTAATTAATTAATCAGTTTGAGAATCATCATCTTGTGCCCACAGACAGCAACCAAAACCAAAAACACCCGTTGCACCCGACTAAAGACTGACGTTCCAGTCGTCCAAATAGCCACCCAAAGTATGCCTATTCAAAAAGCCTTCACCATTTTTTACTATGTTGTGGCCACGCTAAGTAAAGGGTTTTTATTGCAACTCCTAACCTTTTGCGATTTAATGGAACTCGTGCATATGTGATGAAAACTTTCTGAACTGATGCCTGACATACAAAGCCACGACCTACTGAGGTAGGCTACAGGTTGTCCTATCTGTTTTTGTACGACACAAAATATTTCCTGAATCTCATTATAGCTAAACGTAAAAAGGTAGGCCTACATATCAGAGCATGTCTTTTGCATCAGCTGCGTGTTTAAATCCTGGCTTGGCGTTGCATGCCCATGCATGCCCAATTAATTTCCATATAATATATATATATAAATATAAAGTCTCAGTTTTTTTCATGACGATCGATTTCCTTGTTCGTTCTTCAACATGCATGTAAGTGTCATATGCTGACAGACCACATATTTCCAATGATATTAATGTGACGTTGCTGTACAGAGAAGCGGAAAAGCACTTTTAAAAGTCAGCAAATACAATGTGGCTGTTACTGTGGAAATTCAGTGGCAAAGATCAGCCTTTTAAATCGGTTTTTAATTTCTGGACTTGTCTAGGCAACATACCAAACTCCATTTTTTTAACCAAACGTTTCATCATGTTTATTACTTCAATCAACATGTTGCGCACCAAAACCCTCAGCTGAGTTCCCACCAAAGGTACACATTGCGTTTCCATCTCGTTATCTCACATCCACTACTCGCCTTGTGCTTGTGAAAATGAGCTGAGGTTAGATTTTGAGATGCTTTTGCACAAGGAATTTTGTCACGTGGTTCTAAATTCAAAGTTAAAGTTCAGTTTTGGATCTCAATGGACTGCCGAGGTTTTCACATGGTTGATCTGAAAATCCATGCTCCGTGGTTTCTTTGAAACCACAACTGATGAAGTCGGGGAAGACTCATCCCCCCATTTAGCATATATCACGCCCATGTTGGGCTACGCACTGTTTTTCGGAGTTAAGCGCGAGGGGCATGGTCATATTTCAGAGGGGAGAATACACGCAGGATCAAAGCGCATAAAAAGTGCGTGCGTAAAACCAACTTAAGTGGAGACGGGAGAATTTCGCCCTAAATAATTAGATTAATTTTTAAAATCTAGTTGCAGCAGTAGTGTGTACACTTTGTGCGTGTGTGTGTGTGTGTGTGTGTGTGTGTGTGTGTGTGTGTGTGTGTGTGTGTGTGTGTGTGTGTGTGTGTGTGTGTGTGTGTGTGTGTGTGTGTGTGTGTTTTAGGCTTTGGCTTAAGGTTGTCTTCAATATGTTGTGTTACTCGCATGTGTGTCTCTTAGGCTGGAGAATTGTAACCTCACAAAGTTGAGCTGTTCATCTCTAGCTTCAGCTCTCAGCTCAAAGCCTTCCAGTCTGAGACAGCTGTACCTGAATGGGAATATGCAACTGGGTGATTCAGGAGTGAAGCTGCTGTCTACTGGATTGGAGCATCCAAACTGTAGACTGGAGACACTGAAGTAAGTCTAATTGTGTGTGTGTGTGTGTGTGTGTGTGTGTGTGTGTGTATGTGTGTGTGTGTGTGTGAGTGAGATGAGGTGAGGTGAGGTGAGGTTGAGGTGAGGAGTGTATTGGTTAGATATGTGTGTGTTACTTGTGCCCCCTCTCTTCCTCTCTCTCCAGGCTTGAGTGGTGCTGTATAACAGCAGAGGGCTGTGCTGCTCTGGCTTCAGCTCTGACATCAAACCCCTCATCACACCTGGCAGAGCTGACTCTGGATCATAATATACTAGGAGACTCTGGGGTGAAGCACATCTCTGATCTACTCAGGAATCCAGACTCTAACCTACAGACACTTGGGTAAACACACACACACACGCACACGCACACGCACACGCACACGCACACGCACACGCACACGCACACGCACACGCACACGCACACGCACACGCACACGCACACGCACACGCACACATGTGGGGTGTGATGATGTTGGTAAGCACAAATTCTGTAACCAAGCCAAACTAGTGGGGTCTCCCCCATATGAGATTTAAAAATAAATAAAAACGCTCTTAAATTGTGAATTTTGACCTCTTCAGACAGCTCCCTAGGTTACTAAGTCATTCTACCACATTGCATTTTGCATCCTTCACTCCACGACTTGAAAATACAATCCAAATGTTCGCATGGCATCTTACAGCAACAATTAATATCAATGCATTGAACAGAAAAACACATCACTACAGTCATCATTCCAGAAAGGGTGTGTTCTTATTCTGCTAGGTAGAACTAATAGAAATGTAGTCTAGAGTGGCCACGAGCATGCCGTTGCGACCAAGGTACACTGTACACGAGAGCTGCCAAAAATTTGCGGCCAGCCGTTAACTTGAAATAGGATACGGGAAAGACAGACATCAGCCCTTCTGAACAATTGTGAACCCATCCATGGGTGAGCGAATCAACCCGTTCTTAAGCTGCAAGTATTATCAACAACCAAACTGTTATATCCGTTCAGGCTAGTTCGACTGTGCTGTCAGCATTGTGTTATGCCTGTATTATGTTGTGTTCTATTGCTTGGGTCTTGCCCAGGGTTCGGAGAGTTTGAGCTAGATAAACACGATGAGTTAACGTCACAATCCGTGTGTCAGTGTGCTTCATTTACTACACGTTTACAAACGTAACATTGGCGACGAGGATGGCTGATATAAACCTCCCACCACCGGCACCGTTTCTCGCACTGCCGGGTGAGCCACCGATTCCGTGGACCCGTTGGATTAAGTCTTTCGAAACTTTCCTACTAGCAGTGGGACTCACCGATGTGCCTGCTGCACGCAAGAAAGCGCTGCTGCAGCATTGCCTAGGAGCCGAGGGTCAGCGTGTGCTCGGAGCACTGGAGTCAGGTACCGTCAGTGATTACAAAAAAGCACTTGAACTTCTTGATGCCCACTATGCAGCCCCGCAAAGCGCCCTTTTGCTTCGATTGGTAGGGCTGTCAATGTTGAAGTGGGCTAGCACCGGGGCTGTTGTGAGCTGAGTTTTGAGTGAGTGCACAGCCTCAGAACACTCCGATGACCACGCCCACGGCTCCCCCTTACGCAGCAGCTGTCGCAGTGGCGCAGTGGTAGTAGAGTAGCGTGGGAGGAACTTTAGATAATAGCCCGTCATCCCCAAAAAGGAGGCAAGCTGGGTGGCTGAGGTGGGCTCTGGGACGGCCAGAATAGCCTCCACGTTTGACTGCAGTGGGTGGATGCCGTTCCCTGACACGCGATAACCCACATACTCAATGGCTGGTGCAGAGAAGACGCACTTGTCAGTGTTGAGTGTAAGTGTGTGTTTGCTAAGGGCAGCAAAGACTCTGTGGAGGCGGTTGTCATGGCACTCAGGGGTGGCCCCATGAACCACAACATCATCAAGGTAAATGGCCACGCCAGGTATGCCAGCTAAGATCGATGCCATGACTTTTTGGAAACAGCTGGGGGCAGAGCTCATCCCAAAAGGCATGCGGGTGTAACGGAACACCCCAACGTGAGTCACAAAGGTTGTCAGGTTCCTGCTGCTGGGGTGGAGGGGCACCTGCAGGTAGCTTTGGTTGAGGTCGAGTTTGGAGAACACAGTTGAGCCATGGAATTGAGCGGTGAGCTCCTCTGCTGTAGGAAGGGGAAACCTATCCGGGATAATCGCCTTGTTCACTGTGCGCATGTCGACGCAAACGCGCAGACCCCCAGACTTCTTCCTTGCTGGACGCCAATATCATTGAAGCTGTGGATGCATCGCCCTGGGTCTCAAATCTGGCGATAGCAAGGAAGAAGTCTGGGGGTCTGCGCGTTTGCGTCGACATGCGCACAGTGAACAAGGCGATTATCCCGGATAGGTTTCCCCTTCCTACAGCAGAGGAGCTCACCGCTCAATTCCATGGCTCAACTGTGTTCTCCAAACTCGACCTCAACCAAAGCTACCTGCAGGTGCCCCTCCACCCCAGCAGCAGGAACCTGACAACCTTTGTGACTCACGTTGGGGTGTTCCGTTACACCCGCATGCCTTTTGGGATGATCTCCGCCCCCAGCTGTTTCCAAAAAGTCATGGCATCGATCTTAGCTGGCATACCTGGCGTGGCCATTTACCTTGATGATGTTGTGGTTCATGGGGCCACCCCTGAGTGCCATGACAACCGCCTCCACAGAGTCTTTGCTGCCCTTAGCAAACACACACTTACACTCAACACTGACAAGTGCGTCTTCTCTGCACCAGCCATTGAGTATGTGGGTTATCGCGTGTCAGGGAACGGCATCCACCCACTGCAGTCAAACGTGGAGGCTATTCTGGCCGTCCCAGAGCCCACCTCAGCCACCCAGCTTGCCTCCTTTTTGGGGATGACGGGCTATTATCTAAAGTTCCTCCCACGCTACTCTACTACCACTGCGCCACTGCGACAGCTGCTGCGTAAGGGGGAGCCGTGGGCGTGGTCATCGGAGTGTTCTGAGGCTGTGCACTCACTCAAAACTCAGCTCACAACAGCCCCGGTGCTAGCCCACTTCAACATTGACAGCCCTACCTTGGTCACCTGCGATGCGTCGGCCACAGCCATCGGTGCAGTGCTGTCACAGATGCAGGGAGGTGTGGAGAAACCAATCGCCTTCGCCTCACGGGCACTGAGTCCTACTGAGCAGCGGTACTCCGTGGGTGAGCGTGAGGCATTAGCCTGCATCTGGGCCTGCGAGAGGTGGCACCTGTATCTCTACGGCCGCGCTTTCACCCTTAGAACAGACCACCAGGCTCTAACCGCTTTACTCTCAACATCTGGGACAGGCCACAGACCACTACGGCTACACCGCTGGGCCGACCGCCTCCACCAGTATAACTTTGACCTCAAGTTCACACCTGGCCGAGATAATGTTGTGGCTGACCTGCTGTCGCGCTCTGCCACGCCACACCCTATCACATACACACACACTGACGCCGACCGTGCTGAACAGGACATTGTCCAGATGCTACACACTCCACTACAGACCACGGTATCACTACAGGAGCTAAAAGAGGCATCCGAGAGCGATCCTGTCCTCTCCCAGCTCCGTGACTACATTCAGAATGGCTGGCCTCACAGGGTGCCGGAGGAGCTGTCGGTCTTCTCCAGAGTGAAGCAGGAGCTGTCCTGCTGGAATGGGACTTGTGTAGCACGTGGCCTCAGCACAGTCATCCCTAGTGCCCTGCAGGCACGTGTTCTAGCCATGGCTCATGAGGGCCACCTGGGCATTGTGAAGTTGAAGCAGCGCTGCAGAGGCCTGGTCTGGTGGCCTGGGATAAACGAGGAAATTGAGGCCCTATGTAAAGACTGCACAGCCTGCTTCCTGAGTGGCAAGACAGGTCACCAGCCACCCCCACCCCTGCAACCACTGGTCTGGCCAACTCAGCCCTGGGACCACCTACAGCTGGACATTTGCGGGGAAATACAGGGTGTCCCTCACCACCAACGGTTCCTGGTCGTTGCGTATGACCTTCACTCAAAATGGCCCGAGCTCATGACCACTGGCTCAGTGACCTCTAAAGTCATAATTGACTTCCTCGAC
>NW_026945476.1:0-32500 GCF_034702125.1 Engraulis encrasicolus | reverse complement strand
TAAGTTGGCTAAGGAACACTGCATATGATATAATTTTGAAAATCAACATGGGTCCGAGTGGGATTCGAACTCCCAACATCCATATCTCTAATCCAGGACCATTACCATTGAGCCAAGCAGCTGCCGGCTAAAAGCATTCCAGCTAGACAATATCAGATTGCATTGAAGAACTGAACAATATACTTCTAGAACTGTTGTGCAGCTGCTCGTTAAGAATAGAATGTTGAAGTGACAGTTGAGATGGAACCCTTTATTGGCAGCACCTGTTGTGATTGTCTGTATAGCAGTTAGTATGGTGCTCTAAGCCAGACTGCAGAATCAATAACAGTTTCTAGCAGGGGCGGAGTGGCAAGAGTATTCCGACCGGGAGAATTTTTCCCTCAGGCCTAAAAAAAATAATGTTTTGGTTCCGGTTGCCGACCGACCCTATCATTTTTTGTGCGACCCAAAACATTTTTTTTTTGAGTTTTTGGAATCCTCAAAAAAATATCGATGTTTTTTGGAGGGTTGTTCATATAGACAAGACACAACACGTTTCTTCATTCCCATAACTCGCCATCTCTCACTTTCTACCTGCCTGCAAGTTACTGAATTTGCATCGCATGACTATCCACATAAGAGCAACATAAGCGCGCGCCACAAGTGCCGCCCGGCTTGATATTAGAAAACCCCAAATGTCACTGCAGAGTTGCGCAGCGCACCTATCGGTCACGTTGTTGGCTAATTATTATGCTACAACATGCTAATTGGTAGTCGTTGTAGCTCGTAAGTTTTTAAATAACTTGCCTCACAGCGTTCTTGCAGACTAATAGGCTGCGATGTAGTTTGGGAACCTGGCGAAAATGCCTGTCAAATGATAAGTCAATCGCCTTACCTCAACACCCGACACGGACACAGCCTGACCACCTGCCTCGAAATGCATCACACAGAAAACATTATGAGTATCCACTATTTTTGAATGTATTGATATTGTCTAGTCGTATTAGAAAAGGGCTTCCATTCAGTCACGCTGCATGTTGGACGAGATGCATAACTTGTTACAGCAATTCTAAAGTAGCACTGTATCAATACCTTGTAATTGTAAAATAAGTTAATACGAGAGAAGGGAAATGTTTTGCCCAAGTTTCCCTTCATTCTTTCATTTACCACAAGGCCTTGTTAACCAAGAAGTCCGTTGGCCCGAGCCCGTTATTTTCTGGCCCTCTCTCTGCTTGTCCCTCCACCATCGCGCAGCAGCAGGGCATCTGTCACGGTCTCACTCTCCGCACCTCCTCCAAATAATGAAATGGAAATTAACGATGATGTCGCCACAAATACGACTGTTCGATGAAGACCTAGGACTACTACAGTTGCCTACAATAATGATTTAATGGCAATGACGATGTTGCCCCTCGATCACATTCATATCGCCTCAGGGGTCTACATCCTCGCGTAAAACAAAAAGTGTGTAAATAGAATGTTTCCAAGCCAGAACCTTCATCCCAAGGAAAATATGGTCTACAACCGATGATGGAAAGGAATAAAAAAAAAAAAAAAAGAAAACGGGACATAGCCTACAGGAGCTAAAATAGCAGTGTCAGGCAACTGGCAGCTGGACAGGAATTGCCAGAAACGGTAGGCTGTATGATCATATCCTCATTTCGGTGACGGTCAGTATCTTGGCTCATTAATTCTTATTAGCCTATATTTCATTGTAGCTTTAGCAGGCCACACTCCACTATCGTCCTTGGCATTGTTCAACAAAGTTTATGACGAAATCTGGCGCATATGGGGTGTTGGGTGGGTCGGACATTTAAAAAAAAGGGAAAAAAAAAATTGAAATTTTTTTTTAAAAAAATCCGACCGACCCATGACCAAACCTGACAACCAACCGGAACCAAACTCTTATTTTTCTTAGGCCTTAGCGGCCCTTTTTACCCCCCCACCAACACAAAAAAAACCCCAAAAAAACAATGCGAACAACATGGTTCCCTAACCAAAAAGACAAAAAACACGAAATCTGCAGTCGTAGGTCTACTACATGTGGACATTAGTGTTGTCAAAATATCAACCTGAAGTGGAGAATTGTAGCCTACACTTGATGAAATAGGCCTACACAGCCATCATCACAGTCCAAAGCATTCACCATAGAACATTGCAGGTTAGGCTACATCACGCTACTGTTCCATGAAAATGTGCACTCCACTGTCATTTTGACAGTTTGTAGGCCTATTGAAATATCGTTTAAGGAAGACAGGATGAGCATGGATAGGACTGGGTACCGAAATTCAATTCTTTGATGGAACCGAATTAAAAGCTAAGGTTCTACTTGGAATCGAAACGTGCCTTGTCTGTCGGTTCCACGTTTCGGTTCCTGAAGTCTGACTGTCAGAGCCATCAAATGTGTGTTTAAGCACGCGGCCACAAGTGTCACAAACTGACCACGCTCCTCCTCTTCCCGTTTCGCACCTCATTTAAACGATTGATAAGACAGCTGATATTCAACCAGCTGATTGTACTATTGAGAAACAAAAACATGCCGTCGAAAGCGTGGCTATATTTCAGGAAAGTAGATAAGGAAGGAGCGCGCTGCAATAGCCTATCTGCGATAAACTAATAGGCTATCATGCAAGAATGGCAATACATCCAACCTGTTCAAACACCTGCTCTTGCATTCGATTAACTTGCGTGCGGAGTTGCAGCATCTTTACAACGGCACCGTCAACCTCAACTATGCTATACCGTCAACCTCAACCATGACCTCGACTCTTCAGGAAGATGTCTCTGACTCCTTGGAAACATGTTTTTCCATGAAAAGAGCTAACTTAGAAAGAACTGGTCTTGTGTTGGGGACGCACAAATGTAGCCTATTTAGACCGTCGGTTTCATTTGAGGGAACAAAGAACACAGCGAGAAAAAAAGATTTCCTCTCTATCCGGCTGGATAATAACGCCATTGTTTAGGCTTGAAGTAGCGGCCGCTTAAGGTTAAATAACTGTGGATTGAAAGAACATAAAAACGTGCCATGAAAAACTGTAAAAAGCTAAGAATCTCAGCTTTCGAACAAGCCCTAACACATGTCTGTAGGTCTAGGTTAAGGAGATCGCTGGCTGTTAGGAAAAAATGACGAGATTAAAAAAAAATGGTTGGAAAGCGCTATTTTTTTCACTTGCAACAGCGGCCGCTTACAGTTCAATAACTTTTGAATGAAAGAACATAAAAACGTGCCGTAAAAAACTGTAAAAAGCTAAGATTCGCAGCTTTCGAACAAGCCCTAACACATGTCTGTAGGAGAAGGCGATCGCTGGTTATATATATATTTAGGCCTATATATCGTTTAGATTAGGACTCTTTAGCTTAGATTCACCATGGCGTGAAAGCACAGTGTTGTCGCGGCTACTTGCAGCAGCTGATCATACGGCCCAGTTCTAGTCCCTGTATGGAAATGCGTGCGAGACAGCACCATCGAGACCCCGTCAAGTTTCATGAATAGCCTATTTATGAAGCCTAGTTGTGTTAGAACAGTTCTGCAGTACCTAGTAGAAAAGCCCCAGCTGTCGACAGACTGGGTAGCGTAGGCTACATTAAAAAAACATGTCAGGCACGCTTGACATAGGATTGGTACCAGAAGTGAAGTTGCACCGTACAGCAGAACAATTTTAATCAGACATGAGTACATTTATCAGTATCAAAACCGTTTAATATACTTGCCAAGCCATGCCGAGAGGACAACTTGCAGCATGCAATTAATCATGAATGCTGTATAGAATTAAATGCCTTTAACCCACCATTGCTTAAGTCACGAGGAGCTCCGCCTTGTGGCAGGCAGGGAAACTCATGATTTACAGACCCGTTACGCCATCTACTGGCCACTTTGGGTAACTGCAGGTTTAATTCAGGGTTTCTAGGAACCGAAAATGGAACCGTTCTGGTACCGGAACCGAAACGAAGGAACCGGAAATGGAACCGGAACCGAAAATTGTCAATCAATACCCAGGCCTAAGCATGGGCACAAAGTTTTGAGTGTGGGGATTTTTAGAAGAGTAGGCTATAGCTTACAAAGTCTGTCTACATTGTGCAATAAACCCACCATGCAGCAACTAAGCCAAACCTAGGCTACTTCAAAGCACAACCATAAGTCAACAAAATTAATAACCAAACGGTGTAGGCCTACCTTAAAACGCTGTCTTCGTCGCAGCAAATGTCTTTGTTTCTTGCAATTACATTTTAATCCACAGTTTAGGCTACACACCCAGCACTGCTCACATCAGAATCTTGTGTGGTAATTATTTTGTTCCATTTCTTCAGACATTACATAGGCTACATCCTAAATGTGCCACATATAAATATATGTATGATATAACATTATTTCGACTGTAAGGAGATATACCGCTAGTTCTAACAAACCAATGCCATCAAAACATGTACAACGTGTTTTCCTGCTTAGCTGCAGTTCACTTCCGTTCCACTTGGTGGAGTCTGTTCGTAACCCAAGTCAATAACCACAGAACAAGTGAATCTGGAGTGGCAGACTGTAAACTGTAACAGTCATGTGGAAATCGGAAAATAAATCACAACTTACTAATATTTCCATTCCTTGGTAACCAATCTAAATATCACAGGTTCTTCTTACTGAAAACGAAACTATGTTACTAAGATCTTGTAAAATTCCGTGATCTACGGTGTATGAACATTATCAGTAGAGAAGGGGTGTGGCCAATTTACTGTTCGACACCGTCACTGAGGTATTGCGGTCGGATAGACGGTATATATACTGCTGAGTCCACTTCCATTAAGATAAGAACTGCATCGTAGTCAGTTTATCTTTCCTCTGGCTCAGAATCACTTTGGGGCCGGCTGAGTACATAATACAATCAAACACTTTTTGGCCGGCTGAGAACATAATGCGGCCGCTGTAATATATTTCGCGGCCGTGGCCCCCTGGGATAAGTCCCCGATCTCCCGATGGCCACTCCGCGCCTGGTTTCTAGGTCTTAAGATTATCGTTGTAAAAAAACTAAAAAGAATTGGCACATGTCCTTTCAACAGATTGGAGTCATACATGTGATCTTTCTAACAGTCCTTGAATGAAGTTTATAGGTTAAACGGTTC
This sequence comes from Engraulis encrasicolus, assembly GCF_034702125.1. Lineage (NCBI taxonomy): Eukaryota > Metazoa > Chordata > Actinopteri > Clupeiformes > Engraulidae > Engraulis > Engraulis encrasicolus. Next base: position 27,409 of record NW_026945476.1, on the reverse strand, counting down.
AGTCACAAATGGACCTCTTGTGGAACATGCGCTGACCTCTTGAAAAAGGCACTTCAAGACTAAAAAAAAAAGCAATGGAAAAGCCCTGTCGTTTTTACACACCTGCCATTTAAAAAGTATTGAGAGTTGGGAGATGAAACTTTGACAATTTGGAGACATCCCATAGAGCTCGCTAACAACGCGTCAACTAAACTTCTAGGTGAAAGTGTTGATGTTTTATGAACGAAAAAGCCTCCTACACGCTAATCTGTAGAGTGGCGAAACCTTGGTTCATGAAGGTTCTACCATTGTTTTCAATGGGGACCCAAACTTGCACAAAATCGCCAAAAACGGGAAAACGACAAGAGACACGGACACGCTATATCAGTACAAATGATCTCCAAGCCGAGCCGGTCGTTTTAGTGCTTGAATGGTGCCTCTATCTCGAAAGGCCTAGGAGGAGATCCATTTTCTATATTTACTGCCCTGCACAAGAGAATCAAGCAAGCATAAGAAACTGTACTTAGGCATTACTAGAATCAGGCCTTGCTCTGCAAGCCCGCTTAACTAGAAGCACTCAGAGAGTGCAACCTCCGCCAAGGGAGCTGCTTGATAGAAAATTTGACCATGTTACACCCTGAGTCTTTCTGCCTTCTTTTTGCGGTGTGCCCGCAATTCAATTTCTGGTCACTAGGGGCGTCTAGATATATAGGCCAGCAATGGTGAAGAATCTTTAAAAAGGTCCTGGTTCCGGTTCGTGTTCCGGATCACCACCAGAATTGAATCACTTGTTCCTTGGATCATTACTAACAACTCCACAACGTTTCAGCCAAATCCGTTCACACTGTATTTCAACCCTATGTTGTTACAACCGACATCACAACTTATTGCTGATATCTTTTTTTTAAAAATGGATAAAAATAATTGGGCTCCATGTCGGGAAGGGATGCCTATCATCGCACATAAACTGCGGTTTCTTTGTGTATAGTTTCCATGGTAACAGTCATGGCGGTCTCTAAAATGGCAGTGCAAAGCTACAGTGACGTCACGTGATTCTAACGAATTACACACACGCACAAAAACACACATCCTATTTACATAGCACATTTTATACAAAACAAGGTAACATCGTGTGCTGTATAAATGTTAATGAAAAATGACGCAATGATGTAAATGTGGCACTATGGCAATAGTTCACTGATTCTTGAGAAAGCGGCTAAAACATGTCTCTGCAACAAACTGCCAATTCTGTTGAAAATAAACTACATTTTCATGAACAAAATGAATGCAGGTAAAGACACAAGGGTCTGTTACATAAATGTACAGTCGTTTGAAATATTTAAGTGTAATTTTATTACTTTTCATGGCTATAAACCTGCCCACACCCTGTAAAAACAGCTGTCCCAAGGACAGACATCATCATTTCAATTGACTTAAAACGTAAAAATCACTCATATTATTGAATAATATCACCATGATGTGAAAGTCCATATTGAAGTGGTTCTGCAGATATGCACATAGTGCGTGTAAAGCAATATTTACTACTATTTTCTGATTGCTCAGAGTGTGTCCAGCATATTAGTCATCACCGTCAGATTTTTTTAAAAAGACAATAAAATCAGGTATGCGCAAGGTCATTGTCAATACTTAGGACCCCTTTTCAAACCTTTAGATCTACTGAGTACTTCACCATCACTGAAGCTCCTGTAAGTTTACTAATTTCTTCTCAATTTGATAATTTGTTTGGACACTGGCACTGTCCCAACCATAAACTGGCAACACCGTCGGGGGTTTTAATAGTATTATTGTTACATTAATGTTAATTATATATACTTTTTCAGAAGCGTCATGAAGCCCCTAAGAAACAGAGCGAAAACAAAGTGGCTAATGTGAGCAAAAAATGCACAATATGTAAAAGAGTGTTTTTTTGTCTCACACCGTCAGATGTCACCACCGTCAGATTTTGTTCCGCTCATCATCTTGTTCCATATTTTACTAAATTGTGCTGGTTAATGAAACATCACCAGACATGTTAGTAATAATTGTGACCCAAACTTATACTCTTATACTTATACGCCTCCACTGAGGTGCATTTGGGGATTTTTTTGTCACAAAACCTGACGGTGGTGACATCTGATGTAGTTCACAAAAAAGCATGTGTTTTACATGTTTTTGACAAGTTTTAAGAATATGCTTCCAATAAGTATCTACAATTATGTTGAATTGTAAAAGTAATTCACTTAAAGACAGTAAACTTATTTTGTTTTACTTCTAATTCTGTCTGACGCTGGTGACAAAACCAAGAAAGAGCCCATTTTATGAAAAATGTAAAACATGGGGAGCTTGGCCAATACATTCACTGCACAGCCAAGACGTTTATCTATGATAATACACCTCTATATTTTGGATTTGAACAACTTAAAACCTGTTTATGCCACATTTTCAATAATATCTAACAAATGAAGAAAAAACACATGCACAAACATACTGTGCACACACAAAAATAAAGTGTTTATGCTAGATGTCATTGACTTGGGAGGGCTATTTATTTTGCTAAATGTAGGTAATAATTAGGTCACTTTCACCACCTTCAGATTACTGTCACCACCGTCAGTTCTTAAGTCACCACCGTAAGAAGGAGTGTTGGACATTTTAAATGAATGTGCTTACAAAATTTTCCTTTGTAGTTGTTGAATTATCAAAGTAATAGCAAATTTAAGCCTACACGAATATTTGTGAAATTACAAAAAAATGTTTGATCTATTTAGCCATTAAGTAAGCATTGTCTGACAGCACATATTTTTAAATTAGAACACATGAAGCAGTATTAAAATAGAATGAAAGTGAATTTTCAACATTTAAAGGCGTATGTGTGAACCAAAAAACACACACAATCCCTTAAAAATCCAGATACATATGCAACCAAATCAATACACTTTTTATTGCTTTTAATTGTGTCTGACGGTGTTGACAAAAAAACAAGGTATGATCGGAGAAAAACCTGATTTCTGAAAAAAATGGAAAATGGGGAGATTGGCCTTGTGCATTTCTGAAAAGCCAAGACCTTTGTCTACGAGGATATACCATATTATTTTGTAATTCACTTCATTTTTTTCTTTCAAGATTACAACCTGTTTTAGCCACTTTCTCAAGAATCAGTGAGTTATTATGCATGATCTGTGTGATGTGTGGAATATTTTCCATATGTGTAAATATTGTTGTTACATAATCTTCAAACAACCACTACCCAACACACGTCAGTGTTGAGGAATCCTATTGGAGGAAGCTCACACTGAGAATCATGATGCTATCAGCTACATTTTCTCCACAAGTGGAAATGACTGATATTGATCTAAATCATCCATCAGTGTGATGGAGCAGAGCTGCAGCAGATGCTGCCCTTTCCAGACACTCACTACCCCCTAGCCATCAGACACGCCTCCGCTTCCTCTACTTTTAAATCCAGACAAGAAACTAGAATTTTTTCTACTTTAGCCTTTGCTTCTTTTATATACTTTCTATATCTTTATTTATTTATCTTTTATTCTTATTATATATATATATATATATAAAATAAGAATAAAATATAATAAAAATAATTTAAAAAAAAAAAAAAATAAATAAAAAAAAAAATATATATATATATATATATATATATATATATATATATATATATATATATATATTTGCGTACTGCCCTTTATGCTGCAAAATGTTTGTTATGCTGCTAAAACTGTTTTACTGTTTTGCTTAGACGATGTACAGCACTTTGGTCAGTTTCACTGTATTTAAATGTGCTTTATAAATAACATTTACTTACTTACTACCAGACCCTCGCTCACACACTCTCTCTCACACACACTCTCTCTCTCTCACACACACACACACACACACACACACACACACACACACACACACACACACACACACACACACACACACACACACACACACTTACACACACAGCTGCATTACGAGTACACTATTAGCAGTGTGTCAACATCTCAACAGGACTTTACAGCAGTGAAGATATGGGTGTGGAAAATCATTCATAGTAAAATCATTTATGTTGTTGATTTGATTGTCCGGTGCAGGCAAAATTCACTCCTCATTTGCATAATATTAAATCTGGCCGATTTTTTTTCTCTGTTTGCCTTCGCCTCCCTGATAGTAATGAATGGTGAAGTTCACTTCACTTATGTAAATACCGGTAGTTATTGTACATATAATAGAAAGGATCTGTGTGATGTTCGCAATATGTTCGCATACAGGTATGTGTAAATGTTGTTACATAATCTTCAAACAATCACTACTCAACACGGCAGTTGGAGGATGCTCCCACTGACATCAGAGGTTTGAATCCCACCCAGATGAAAAAGTGGTTGAATTTAGTACAATAAAAGCACGACAGAAGTGTACTTAGCATGTTAAAAGTGCACTCATACTTTTTGTGCTAAGAAAAGTCATGTTTACAATATGCTTAGTTAAAGTGTAATTAAAATTAGATGTAATTAAGTTACTCAGTTACTCAGTGTCAGTGATAATGTGCCCAAGATATTTTGTTGCCTGATGCACATATTGATTGATCTGACAGGTAAAACGTTGGAAAGAGGACTGTATGATCCTCCTTGGCTCTACATAAACACAACACTCTTTTTTGCATTGTGCTGTACATCAATCTCAACCCCATACACAGAGCACACATTCAGGAGTTGCTGAAACCCAACAGTGCTGGGGGACATAATAGCCAGATCATCTGCATACATAAAATGGTTAAAACAGTGTTCCCTATCAGACATCCTGTCTTACACCTCCCCGTTTGTTTGGAGAGGTTGTCCATGTACAGGTTGAAGAGTGCTAGAGATAGGAGTCCCCATTGTCCAGCTCCATTGCCTACACAGAAAAGGGGTAGATTGACTGTTTCCCCATTTCCCCTGCATATGTTGATTCGCATACCAGTAAATCAGAATACGCATGATGCACCTCAAGCTTTTCCACAACTAGAGACAGACTTCAGGCCTCAATTTGCTGTAGAGCTTCTCTTACACGTCCTGTACAGGGGTGGGGAACCTTTTTCATTCGAGGGCCGTTAAAGTCCTCTAAAGACAGTACTATGAATACAAACCAGGATTTTACCCTGAACTTAGGCCTATATTGAAGGCAGTTATCTTTACAACAGACCCCACCTTCTCTAGGTCCCCTGAATATAACATAATTGTATTTCAAATAGAATTTGGAAGATTCCTGTACAAAATGTTTCATATTTCATATGAAACTGTATAACATTAAAATAATGTAGGCGGGGGGGCAAAATGGCTTCAAGGCCCTTGAGACATACATTCCACACCCCTGTTCTAGTACTTGGGACTGTATCCTTGTCAAAGACCTCATCAGATTCCCCAGCACTTTTCCAACGTCCAAACATAATGTTACCTACTTCAGTCACAGCTGAGCTCGCCTCATTGATAGAATATGACTGTCTGCTTAGGGATTTCAATGGTTTGCTTGCAGTCAACCAGCAGCCACAATGTATTATGTAAATGTACTTTATCACATTAGAACATTGCAACATCTGACAGGTGAACCAAAGTACTTTCCTAAGATTTGTATATTTATTTTTAATGAGAAAAGGGGGGTAAATCAGGTCCGATTTAGTTTTTTGGGTGCCCACCCATGTGCCCACTGTCGTTGCGATGTCATGTATATGTTCACACTTCCAATAATTTCATGGTAGGAGGTAAGACAGAAATAGTTGACCGATCTTAGGACAGTGATTCAAAGTAAGTGTTCAAGATGAAACAAAATTGAGTTGAAGTGAAATGTCTATCTGAAATCTATGTGAACCTGCAATGACTGCAAATGGCAAATGTGCTATGTGTAACCGAGTGGAGGTTCACTGACCATCTGATTAAATAATATTTAAAGTGACTACGCCAGTCTCGTTAGGGCGAGACAACCCAGGTGTTATACAATCAACTTCCCCGACAGGTTAGATGATCGATGAGGACACAGCTGTTGACACATGTACTTTTCTTTATTTTCTATTTTCTTTTCTCAATCAATGCTTTAAATGCACACTTTCAAAAGGACAGGTGTGGATTGATAACACAGTTTCACAAACTGTAACAGCAGTTTACATCACAGGCTGGATAGTTGAATTAGGTAGACATCAGTGTCAGGCTGAGACAGCCAATATATTATGAAAAGACGCACTCCGCTACATTGTGAAAGATAAAAGTACAGCAAATCAAAAGTAACACAAATCAAACCAAAAGATGAAAAAGTGACTTTAAAGGGACACTGTGTGAGATTTTTAGTTGTTTATTACCAGAATTCATGCCATTCACCAATGATAACTTTTTCATGAATACTTACCACCAGCATCAAATTCTAAGTATTCATTATGACTGGAAAAATTGCACTTTTCATACATGAAAAGGGGGATCTTCTCCATGGTCCGCCATTTTGAATTTCCAAAAACAGCCATTTTTAGCTGCAAAAATGACTGTACTTGGACCACACTACAAAATATTTGTTTATTACTTAGTAAACTTTCATGTAAAGATCGAATTTGGCAATAGGTAGCCTAGCTTCAATGAGCAGCATATTTGCAGTACCTTTTTTGACCATTTCCTGCACAGTGTCCCTTTAAATACACAGCAAACCAATATAAAAAGGTACCACGGCACACAAACGTATTCACAATGTAACCGTGCGTAAAGTTAGCCAATCAGAGGCCACTAATGTTCCACCAGGGAAGTTACTATGTCAGCCAGCATGGCCACTTTCACAAACCCTACAACCTGCATTACCAAGCTCGCATTACATCTGATTATAAAAGCAAACAAAAACACATGGGAAAGACGGTGTCCCCCACCCTCAATGGAATAGCCTACCCCACGACGCGCTGTTGAACGCGTCTCCGACCTAGAGATGACAAGGGGCAGCATTAAGAGGGATCTACCATACCGTTACTTAACAGCGTTACATTAAAACTATTAGATACTTGCCAGCTTACCTGAGGGCGCAACAAAGCGGGTTTAGGGATTCCGGCACGTATCCCCGTTGTAGCCAGACCCAACGGGATACTAAGACAAAGGAGCACCAATTAACGTTCAGAGTAAAATGAAATGCTGACTGACAAAGTTACGCACACGTCAACAAGGAGGACGGCCAAAACGACGGCCAGGGGGTTCTCACACCACCCCACAGCAGCAACCCCGTAACGACAGGTAGCACTAGCGAGCCCAGGTGAGTCCAGACCTGGCGTCTCGCTTTTAAAACTATTTACGGAAATTTATACTCTTAATGACCTGCCTTCGTCCAATTGTACTTCCACTGGGTCCCAGTGCCCGCCCTGCTGGCCCACAGGCAAGTAATGCCAATTTTGGGTAAAACTTTATCTCTCTATGGAACAGGTGACAGGTCCAACCTGTCACACATGGATACATGTCACTAATGTGACCTGTGGATGTAGTTAATGTACAAGCTCTGAGAAACAGTATGTATTATAGTATTACATGTTATTTCATGTAATTGGGAGTGTACTGTAAACGTATTTCAAGTATATCTGTTAATATATTTACAATGATATACTTTTTACAGACTTAAAGTGTTCCAATGTAGTCCAAAAAAGCATGAAGTTAATATACTTTTATTGAACTTCAAGTAACAACAAAATGTCATAGAAGAATACTCCAGCACACTCCTAATGCCATACGAATGCATGAAAAGTGTGTTTGGAGCATACTTTCAAAAGTATGCTTGTAGTGCACTTAAAGTTATCCAAAGGCGGTGCCAATTTAGCAGCCTCAGTGTGCTGCAAGTGTGCTGAAGTACTGCTATAGTAGTGCTCCAGGGCACTAACAGTGCAAGGATGCACACTTTGAATCACCAAAAATAGAACACTTTGTACGAAGTACAGTCAAATAAAGTACTCTTTAAAGGGACACTGTGCAGGAAATGGCCAAAAAAGGTACTGCACTATGCTGCTTATTGAAATTGGGCTGCCTATTCCCAAATTTGATCTTAAAGAAGAAATAAAACGAATATTAATTGTTGGAATGTTGGAATTTTACAGTTTGTGCTGCATATTACAAAAGTTTCAAGCTTTGTGATTAAAACGATATGTTGTGTGTGTAATAATTTAACTGGGAAGTCATGTTAAAACATGCTCAAAAGGAGCAATATTTTGTCCAGTAGTGCGAATTTATTGTCTTATGCGTGACGTCATAAGGTTGACACAGTCCAACTCCGAACCCACAAAGTTATAGTAGTCAATGGCGGCGTCTATGGCGAGTAAATCAAAGCACAGTGGAAAATATTGTGTTCGTGGCGGTCAAAATGGTACAGGTTTCAACAAGTACAAGTTTCACTGAAGGCATCTCTCTGCACAAGTTTCCTTAAAGCAACACACTTTTTGTAGACACAGGACCTCATTTCCGAGTCAGCCAGAGTGTTAGAAGTGTGTCCAGATCGTTTTTGTGAAATTCCATGCAGTCATTGTAAAACCACAGGTCGATGTTGCTAAGCTAGCGCAAGTGATCCACTTTTGTTAGCATGACCCAAAAAAGCAGTCTTAACAAGTTCAATAAACACTCAAAGCACGTCAATTACTTCGCCAGGCTATCGACACAAATAACCACGTTGAAAGAGAGATTTAGGGAGTAAACCAACCTTAGAATTACATTGCTCACCTGCAGCAATTTGTACTTCCTAATTTGGCAGTCGCGGACTGATATCTAACACCAATGTTACCGGTTCTCACTGTCAAGTTGTTTTGAGCGCAGCTGTCTGCTAGAACTACGATCAGAGAACCCTGATCATAAAAAAGAATGGCAATGTTCGGAGAACCCGGCGCTTTTGATGACAAGCACGAGCAAATTCAGAAGCATACCTGTATGAGTCGGAATATAGCCTACTGCATTAGAGTTGAGATGGATTTGAAAAGGTCCGAACGAGAGCGCACGTCTGTATGAGGCAGCCACTGGAACTGTAGCAGAAAGCCGGACCAGAATAACAGGGGATTGGTGTCGCGTCAGTGCCGAAATTGCAAGGCATTGGAGATGGAAGAAAAATGTTTTTGCTGCCGAGTTGGGACTTAGTTTCCCCACAGATGCAAGAGATGGAGATTGCATCGTCCTAGTCTAGATGCTGGCACAGCACATCTCGAGATGTGTGCATAACGGAGCACCAGGACTTGTATCTCAATCGTGGAGTGCTAGAAACATTCTTCTCAGTCGAGAAAAAATACCTGGACCTGCTGGACCCAATGGCCAGTTGTCAATGCGGTAAGTTATCAAAACATTTTGTGAGTTGTTCCCTAGTTGAAGAACGAAGCTGCCGCGTAAGTTTATGTAAACAGTGTAACTATTGCAATGAAGGCACACCAGCCATAGCACGTAAAGCACAGCAAAGGTTTTAGGTAACGTTAGCTAAATCATCATCAGTAAACACTGCTACAGTGACAGCAGCAGAATGCCTGTGTAAGCTTGTAGGACAAACGTGATCTTCGGAGACTGTTGGTATCACAGTGGCTGTGGCACACCAGGGATTGGGAAGGTGAATGGCACCGCAGATGTTTTCAGACTTTTCTTTGCGGCTATTCTGATTGACTTTATGAAGTCGTCAGGGCTGAAATGATCACTGCAGATCACCCTGTTACGTAGCGTCTGATGTGTTTACTATCTCCTGCAGATAGGAGCTAGTTTTGTTCTTTCCGGGTCTTTTTCAGGAAAAGAATGAGAACGTTTCTGTATGGGCTCTATTGTCGCAATTTTATATGCACATTTATTTACCATGTTGCCACGTTGTTGGTTTATAATCCACTATACATTAAAAGACGCAGTAATGTAGAGTATTGTAGTTCTAGCTGGCGTCTCACTGTTGAAGTGGGTTTACATCTGATCACAGCTGTCGAGAGCAAGGTAAAATTCCGCTGACTAGGAGAAACTAGTTCACCTTATTACAAAAATCCATGTAAGGCCAGGTCAGTTTTATTTGAAACAGTATTCTATCACCACAAACCTTCACATCCACAGCCTGGCATAATAATTGATGTGATTTGATTGCTTATTGAATTTCATTAGAAACCGCTTCGAAATGATAATAAACAACTAAAATATGATTTAAGTGTTTCTAGAAAGTTACCGCTGTTTTTATAAGTGCATACAGTGACACTAATAAGCGTTTATTACGGCCGTTTTCTCTGTGTATCACCGCTGCATACTGACGAGGCACCCCTCGCTTCACAAATAGTGCCGTCTAGGAACAAAGACCGGTTTATTTTCGTTCCGCCTGGAAGCGGTCCGGAGCAACGGGCCTGACTCCTGTCTGACTCTAGCCTGGGAACTCCCATACTGCCTTTAGTCAGAGACAGACTTTGCTTTAGTTCTACACAATCGTTTGTGATTAGGTCTGGTGTTAACCAGGCAAGTCTGACTCTAGTCTAGCCTTTGATCTCACATGGTTTAAGCATTTTGATGCTTTGTTATATTTTTTATTTTTGTACATATTATCTTCCTTAAAATAACAAACAGAACAAAAAATGACATTGTAATTTCAACATTGAACATCTTTTGGCTAGATAGCCACCGAGCTTTTTTTAAAAAAAGGGTTTTTTCCCCTTGCATAGATAGAGAGATATATCGTATATCGAGATATAGCAGACACTAATCGAGATTATTGTTTTTCTCAATATCGCCCAGCCCTATACAGGACACATGTCTAACACTCTGGCTGACTCGGAAATGAGGTCCTGTGTCCAAAAAAACGGAGTGTTGCTTTAAGTCAAAATTACTGGAACTGTTGCTGACAAGGAGAAGGCAAAACAACGCTGATCGTGTAGGAGGCATCGGCTTTTGAAGTGACCTAGATCAATGTTGTGCTCTGGGCGTTTTCCACCCCTCCTGTTGTTTACCTTAAAAATCTGGAGACCGTGGACATGGTTGACTACCACAAGCAGTGTCTATGGATGGCAGGTGTGCCGACGGATATCTCTAGCTCGAGTGCGACGACGGGTGAGTCTGGCCGACAGCCACTTAGCAGGATAGCAGCATGCTAAAGATGCTAGTTCCTCTCTGCCATTGTAGCACCTAGTACTAAGGGTCCTCGGTCAATGCGCTGCGGGTCGAGGCTGTGTTTCGTTACGACTCCATGGCCGTCAGTCGTGGAGTTATTGCTTTATATGCAACGAAATCGCCCCTGCATCCGAGCACGAACATCTGTGTTGTGTAGTTATGACTCTATCCATGGCCGGCGGTCGTGCAGTTATTGTGTCATGCAACAACAGTCCCTGAGCACGAACATCTGTGTCAAAATATACATACCGACTTCCACATTGTCGCATAATGATGGGTATAACGCCATTGTTTATTAAGATTACATTAAAACGATGCTAGGGCTACCTAAAAACGTATGATGAGGACCTCATCATACGTTTTTAAAGAGGCTGATAGTGCAATTTCGCTAGGTTTCAACATGTCAAAGACAGCGCAGCAGCCAAAGCATCGTCCCCCTCCTTGTCACGTTGCCATAAACAAAAAAATAAGTTAGATGCCGCGCTGGTTGATCGGTAAGTTGTCGGCATAATAATTGAGAGAACGCCATTGTTTAATACGATTTTAAAGCTGGCTTTCGAATTGCCACTTCGGTTTCAACCTGTCAAAGACAGCGCGGAATGTCAAATCCATGATCTGAGAAACCGGCAGCTGGCACCCTAACATCTTCCCATATTTTCCAGTTTACCACAACACATACAGCCTACATAATTGTGTCATATGATTGATAATAGCTTAATAATAATCAGCGTATAGCCTACGTGTAGCAGCCTAGTAGGAGCGCGGTGCTGTTTTGTGCCCGTCGATCCTGTGCCGAATATGGCATATCTTTCCAACCCATATGTACGGCGTTCATTTTAGGACATTCTCAGATATCAGACTCACATAAAACTCTGTCAGTCTCAGGGAGAAAATTGTCATCCTCAGACGAAACTTTGTCGTCCTCAGAAAAAAAATTGTCATCCTCAGACAAAACTTTGTCATCCTCAGAAAAAACATTGTCGTCCTCAGAAAAAACGTTGTCATCCTCGGAAAAAATGTTGTCGTCCTCAGAAAAATAGTTGTCGTCTTCAGAAAAAATGACATCAGTTCTCAGCATCAGCCTCAGAAAAAATGTTGTCGTCCTCAGACAAAACTTTGTCATCCTCAGAAAAAAAATTGTCATCATCAGACAAAACTTTTTCGTCCTCAGAAAAAACATTGTCATCCTCAGACAAAACTTTGTCGTCCTCAGACAAAACTTTGTCGTCCTCAGAAAAAAAATTGTCATCATCAGACAAAACTTTGTCGTCCTCAGAAAAAACATTGTCATCCTCAGACAAAACTTTGTCGTCCTCAGACAAAACTTAATCATCCTCAGACAAAACTTTGTCATCCTCAGACAAAACTTTGTCGTCCTCAGAAAAAACATTGTCATCCTCAGACAAAACTTTGTCGTCCTCAGACAAAGCTTTATCATCCTCAGACAAAACTTTGTCATCCTCACAAAAAAAATTGTCATCCTCAGACAAAACTTTGTCGTCCTCAGACAAAACTTTGTCATCCTCGGACAAAACTTTATCATCCTCAGACAAAACTTTGTCATCCTCACAAAAAAATTGTCATCCTCAGACAAAACTTTGTTGTCCTCAGACAAAACCTTGTCATCCTCAGACAAAACTTTGTCATCCTCGGACAAAACTTTATCATCCTCAGACAAAACTTTGTCATCCTCAGAAAAAAAATTGTCATCCTCAGACAAAACTTTGTCATCCTCAGACAAAACGTTGTCGTCCTCAGACAAAACTTTTATCATCCTCAGAAAAAAAATTGTCATCCTCAGACAAAAATTTGTCATCCTCAGACAAAACTTTGTCGTCCTCACAAAAAATTGCCATTAAACAAACTGCAACACTTTATTTTAGCGTTACATCTATTAGCACTTATTCATACAATATTAATGCCTGTGTAAGTAACTTGTAAGTCATGTACTAAGCAAAATCAGACAGTTGTTAGACATTTATTCGCAAATGTCTTGTTCATGTACAATAAGGGATTTATTACCAATATAACCTTAGTAAGGACCTAGTAGACCTAGATTTATATTTATCAATAAGTAGTAAGTGCCAGAATACAAAATGTATAAGCTCCAGACACACTGTGTGAACAAACCCTGAACAGAGTGAAAACAGATGTGGAATAAGGGTCCCCAGTGTTTCCCATACATTGAAGAAACTATGGCACACCGCCATAGTTTAAATTTGGCCGCCATAGTTTCCAAAAATGTAATATATGTAATGTAAAATGTAATATATATATATATATATATTTATATATATATATATATATATATATTTATATATAAACGATTTGAAAAACGATTTCCTTTGCATTTTCCTCCTGGAGTAAATACATCCTATGGAGAAAACCATGAGTGCTTGAAAGACAGAGGGATCAAAAGCCTAGTCAAGTTGTTGTAGTTAACTTGGGTTAAGGAGCAATAAAAACCTTCAGAGGAGGGACAGTTGGGATGAGTTTACTTACACTCCCAGTTGTATGATAATTAGTTAGGCGACAGGCCTTCATTGACACAACAGAGGAGACATCGGGCTGCATATAGAAATGAATGTGTAATGAATGTGAATATAGACATAAATGTGCAATATGTTGTTCAGCCCTTTTACTGGGAGGAATTTTGAAAAACTGGCCCTGTGACCAGCACCCCTTATGTAGAATGTGTACGCCTATGTGTGTGGGGAAAAAGGCATAGCCTACTCTCATAGACCCTTTTCGTCTGTGCGTTAACAATTGCACAGTGCTCCTAAATTGTTATCTGTGCTCCTATTTTGTTTTTTGTTTTTTTTTCATTGCATAGACCCCTGCATGAGGGCCGAATGAAGTGTGTTGCAAACAGAAATGATTCTCTGTACTGCATTTTTTAAATATATAAATTAGAGATGCACCGGATCCTGATTTTTAGGATCCTGCCGGATACCGGATCCACTGCTTAAGATCCTGCCGGATCCGGATAGTCTGAAAAACCCTATTATCCTGCCGGATCCGGAACCGGATCTTGGATCCTGTACATCTCTAATATAAATGACAGTGTACATGGGTAAAACATGTCATGGGTTAGATCTTATGTAATTTCTCAAAACAAAAATGGCTGAAATGTAGGCCTATAATCAACCCCCACCCGCCCAATTACAAAAATCCCGGCTGCCCTGCCCCCATGGTTTCCAAAATTTCTGTGGGAAACACTGGGTCACTATTCCAAAGCGAGGCATTGCACAGCCCAGATGGCTAGGATGTGAAAAATTATGTGAAAATAATAATAATTCAAAAAATCTAAAATACACACAAAGAAGAGGTTAGCGCTAATTAGCCTACAGAAGGCAGGCTATAGTAGTAATATTAGTGTACCATACAGTTTTAATGGGAATTTTTAACAGCAAACTGCCCTTATAACCCTTTACATATGTATCATGGAAATGTTCTTATTACAACATTACTTGGTCTAAACATGCATCAAACACCACTATACTCAATGTAATCTTAAGTCCATAAGGGCCTGGTGTCGGCCATCTTGAAAAAGAGGCCTTTCCTGAATCTGGTTTTGGCTGATTTTTAATATGTTGTTAAGTAGATCTGATAGTACTTTAAACCACTGAAACCCAGTGTTGGGCAAGTTACTTTCAAAAAGTAATTAGTTACAGTTACTAGTTACTTCTCCTAAAAAGTAACTGAGTTACTAACTGAGTTACTCCACAATAAAAGTAACTAGTTACTAGTAAAAGTAACTATTCCGTTACTTTTGCGTTTCTCGCCCCGGTAACCCTCACCACCCGGCCCCCACCTTCTCAGCGTGTGTTTCATAAGCCAGATGAATAGAGTACACAACAACAAAGACAAGTACCTGAGTTTTGCATTTATTGTAACTCCATATAAATTACAATGGATGATAGAAATGGATGAAGAGAAATACACAATCTAACAGTATTTATTATAGTGGTTTATATTAAATGTTTTTTTTTCTTTCTTTTCAATGTATGGTGCTTAAATGAATGAACAGATTTGTGTAGAAGTTTTAACGGTTTGTGATTTTAGGAAGAATAGCTGGGTCTGCGCCCAGCTAATGGGGATCCTAATAAACTAAAACTAAAACTAACAGGCTAAAAACTGAACTAAAATGAAGATGGATTTCTTAAAACAGGAGTACAAATTGAACATGTTTGTTAATTACAACTCTGAACTTCCTCTCTCCAACCATCCACCCTGAAATATCAACATGTTAGTTCTTGAACCAGTTATTGTAGCGCAAGATGAGCAGCTTTTCAAACTTGACATCAGAGAGTCTGTTTCTTTTTGGGGTGAAGACTAGCTTCCCCAGGCTGAACAGTCTCTCTACTGGAGCACTGGACGGAGTGGCAGCATTATATTTCAATGAAATTCTCTTTATGAGAGGAAATCCATTAAGTGACTCGATGCCTTGGGATCCTGCTTTCAAATAATCTGCCACTTGACTTTCTGCCGTAGCAGAAGTGTCGTCCTCATCATCATCAAATGAGAAGAAGGCATCCTCGACAGTTGAGCTGGAGCATGTGGGTGTGGTGGTGCTGGTACCTTTATGCTGGTCGTCACTTCTCACACTTGCACGACATACCGCCAGCAGCTCTGCTTTGGCCTTATCTTTTCTCTCTTGGGTCACAGCAGCCAGGAGAGCACCGTCGCTGTCCAGCACCTCTGCAAATCTTGTTTTTATTGCCTGAAATCAAATGACATAATGCAAAGAACACATTACTGACCATCTATACAAATACAAACTCTCTTCCTCTCTCTGTCTCTCTCTCTCTCACACACACACACACACACACACACACACACTCTCTCTCTCTCCCTCAGTCACACACACACACATTCTCTCCCTCTCTCACACACACTTTCTCTACCTCTCTCTCCCTCCCTCTCCATCTCTCCCCCCTCCCTCTCTCTCCCCCTTCCTCCCTCCATATCTCTCCATCTCCCACTCTCCCCCTTCCTCCCTCTCTATCTCCCTCACACACACACACACACACTATGAGTACAATGTATAATATATTATAAACATTTATTATAATTATACACATCTATATATATAATATATATTACACATTATAAACAATTTTCAAAATTAGACAGAAATGTAATTCTTACCTCCACAATACAAACTCTCTTCCTCTCTCTCTCTCTCTCTCTCTCTCTCTCTCTCTCTCTCTCTCTCTCTCTCTCTCTCTCTCTCTCACACACACACACACACACACACTCTGTCCTTCAGTCACACACAGACACATTCTCTCCCTCTCTCACACACACTTTCTCTACCTCTCTCTCCCTCCCTCTCCATCTCTCCCCCCCTCCCTCTCCCTCCCTCCATATCTCTCCCTCTACCCCCCCTCCCTCTCTATCTCTCTCTCCCTCTCCCCCTTCCTCTCTCTCTCTCTCTCTCCCCTCCCTCTCTATCTCTCTCTCCCTCTCCCCCTTCCTCTCTCTCTCTCTCTCTCACACACACACACACACTATGAGTACAATGTATAATATATTATACACATGTATTATAATTATACACATCTATATATTTATAATATATATATTACACATTATACACAATTTTTAAAATTAGACAGAAATGTAATTCTTACCTCCACAATTGCCTCTGGAAGGTCCACAAGTATTTGAAGCCCACTCTTCAGCTCACAGGTTTTCATCATCAAGGTCTCCAGGGTAGGTAGCAGTGTGCCGAGGTAGCAGTTGTCCTCTCCCTGGAGGATATCTAGGGCGACTGTCAGTGGCTTCATTGCAATGCAATATTCCTTCAGGATCTGATGCTCTTTTTCTGTGGTTGCTTTCAAGCCAAACTTGGATGAGAGGGTGTTTAGGTCCACTAGGGGAATCTCACAAATCCTAGCCAGAGCATCATAGAAAGTGTAGGTTCTTACTGTCCTAATTGGAACTTAAGCTTGACG
The DNA here is from genome assembly GCF_034702125.1 of Engraulis encrasicolus. Taxonomy (NCBI): domain Eukaryota; kingdom Metazoa; phylum Chordata; class Actinopteri; order Clupeiformes; family Engraulidae; genus Engraulis; species Engraulis encrasicolus. Next base: position 10,392 of record NW_026945476.1, on the reverse strand, counting down.
CTCGTTAGACTCCCTTGTATCAAAACACTCCAAAAATAAATCCACGAGTCCACTTCTTGATTTTAACTGTTTATATGAAAACTTAACGCAACATTACAAAAACATAAAATCTATCCACAAAATGAAATCTTTTAAAGTCCAAAAGGAGAGCCTGAGGGCGAGGTCAAAAAACTATTGCGCTCCAATCTCCTTCTGCTTCCTAATGACCACGCTCCCCTGGCATGCCCTGGCATGAAGATGAATCTCCTCCAAAGGCTAGTTTTTAGGTGTCACAATAAAAGTCATATCTTACTCACACAATATCAATGAACTGTACATATGTAAATAGCATTTTTAAATCTTTTTAAATCCTTTTGAATCATGAAATTACAAACAATATTTATCTTAATTATGAATTTGCATCTTTTTAAATGAAAAATATTCTAACTAAAATAAACTGCATTTAGGCTCCTACATTTCCGGCCCCTAATTGTTATCAATGCCCTGAAACAATTACTCAAAACTTACATTACAAGGAGCCTAATAACACACAATTATTCACAGTGTCTTACCTTAAATCCTTAAGTCAAAACTAAATAATAGCATATCTATCATCACTCATTCAGCATTGAAAAGGATATGGGAAAGTCCATTAATCAGTCTCTGACTCCTGCAGCAGGACCAGCTTGGTTACTGGTCGCAGGAGCTCGTTGGTCCGGGTCTTGACCTTCACCTGCCGCACGAAACCCCGCCGGTCTGGAAGAGCCTCTGTGATCCTTCCAAGCGGCCAGGAGTTTCTGGGAGAAGTGTCGTCGATGATCAGCACCACGTCGCCGACGCTGAAGTTCCTCTCTAGCGTTGTCCATCGCTGGCGCTCTTGAAGTTGCATGAGGTACTCCCTGCACCAGCGCTTCCAGAATATGTCCGTGAGGTACTGGACCTGTCTCCATCTGCGATTCGTGTACTGATCGTCCTTGCTGAACACACCTGGAGGCAGCTCAGGCTTGACTTTCAGTAACAAGAGGTGATTAGGGGTTAAGGCCTCTAAATCATTGATGTCAGAGGACGCTTTGGTTATGGGCCTACTGTTTATGATGGCCTCCGCTTCGCACAACAGGGTGTGGAGGCTTTCCTCATCCATCATCTGTTCTTTCACTGTGGTGTTCAGGATCTTTCTCACAGAGCGGATGAGCCGCTCCCAGGTTCCTCCGTGGTGAGAACCTGTCGGAGGGTTGAAGTGCCACTGCACACCTTTCTGTTGCAGGTGCTTTTCGATCTTGCTTGTGTTCCACTCACGTATCATTTTCCTCATCTCGCTTTCAGCTGCTCTGAAGTTCGTCCCGTTGTCTGAATACATCTCTCTGACTTGTCCTCTTCTTGCTATGAATCTTCTGATTGCGTTCAGACATGCATCAGTGTCAAGCGAGGACGCAACTTCCAAGTGCACCGCTCGAACTGCGAGACAAGTAAAGATGACACCGTATCTTTTAACATTTCCTCTTCCTCGTTTCACCAGGAATGGGCCGAAGTAGTCGACGCCAACTCGCGTGAATGGAGGATCATCAGGCAGGACTCTGCATGTGGGTAAGTCTGCCATGAGCTGCTTGCCAGCTGCGCCATGCAGCTTCTTGCAGTCGACGCACTTGGACAGCATTCTCCTGATGGCTCCATTGGCTCCAGGGATCCAGAATCTCTGCCGCAACTGAGCCAGCATGTGATTCCTTCCTGCATGTGCTGTCACATCATGAATGTGTCTAAGAACGAGCACTGTGACATGGGAGTTCTTTGGCAAGATGGCTTGCTGCTTGCAGTCGTCGGGCAGTGCAGCACGGCTCAGCCTACCTCCTACTCTCATGAGTCCGTCTCGTAGTACTGGGTTCAGCTTGCGAAGCGAACTACTTTTCTTCACTCTTTGTTGCTCTTTTAGCATTTCCAGATCTTCTTGGAATCCTTTCTTTTGTGCGTATTTCACAATTTCTGTCTCTGCTTTCGTCAAATCTTCACAGGTAAGTTTGGGTGCTTTGTAATCTTTCTCGAATCTGTCCATTCTGTCCTTGCTTGGTAAGTTCGGTTCCTTCTTTTTGTTTGCTTTCTTTTCTTTCAGCAGATCTTTCAATTTCAGGTACCAGGCTACAGCGCGCTTCAGCTTCGTCCAGGATGAGTAGTACAACATCAGCTGGTCCAGCGGGTCTTTGGGATCTTGCACTTGTATGGCATGAGATTGAATCTTTTTGACCTCTGGGTCATCCACATTGATCATTCCAGGATCTGGATTCTTTGGCCACTGGTCTTCCTCGCAGCACAGGAATTCAGGTCCAGAAAGCCAGCTTTCACATTTCAAGAATGCTTCCACCGTCATGCCTCGGGACACATGATCCGCCGGATTCAGGCTGGTATTGACGTATCTCCACTGGGAAGCTTGAGAGTGCTGTAGGATGGCTGACACCCTATTGGCCACGAAAGTCTTGAATCTGGAGCTTTCACTGTTCAAGTACTTGAGCACAACCGTGCTATCCGTCCAATATACTGAGTCATGGAGTTCCAATTCAAGCTCTTTCTTCAGCAGCTTGTCCATCTTCACTGCAACTGAGGCCGCAGATAACTCCATCCTCGGTATGGTTGGAGATTTCAAGGGTGCTACCCGTGCCTTCGCCATCATCAGAGAGGATTGGGTCTCTCCAGCTGAGGAGCGTAGGACAAGGTAGCTTGTGGTTCCATAAGCGTCTTCACTTGCGTCAGCAAAGTGGTGTAGCTGAGCGAAGACTGGTGCACCAAAGGCCTCCGACTTGATGCATCTGTCAACGCCAAACACCTCTAGCTGTTGCAAGTCTGACGTCCACTTTGTCCATTCCTTGATCACATCAGCTGGTAGGCTGTCATCCCAGCTGTACCTTTGGCGGCATAGATCTTGCAGAATTCTTTTGGCGGGCAGTACCACTGGAGCAATGAACCCAAGAGGGTCAAAGATGGAGCTCAGGAAGGAGAGCAGGCCTCTCCTGGTGTGCGGACGCTCTTTGAGGTTGATCTTGATCTTGAACTGATCTGTCTCAGCACACCACTGGATTCCCAGCGCTCGCTCCATTGGCAAACTGTCCTTGTTCAAGTCGAGATCTTGAAATCCTTGCGCTCGCTCATCTTCAGGAATTGAGTTGAGCAACTTCCTGCTATTGCTTGCCCATTTGGTTAGCCGAAAACCACCTCTTGCCAGCATGCCGCGTAAGTTGGCGCACAGAGTGACTGCTGTGTCCTCGTCAGCTACTGACTTGAGACAGTCGTCTACATAGAAGTTTTTCTTCACTGTGGTGGCGGCTTCTTGCCCGAATTCATCCTTGAAATCAACTGCACACTTCTGCATGGCGTAGGTTGCAACACTTGGCGACGAGGTCGCACCGAAGATATGCACCTTCATCTTGAATTCGGCAAGCTCTTTCTGATGATTTCCTTCCGGCCACCAGAGAAATCTGAGTAGGTTTGTATCTTCTTCTTGGACTGCCACTTGGTAAAACATGGCTTCCACGTCTGCCATGACAGCGACGCTTTCTTGCCTGAACCGAGTGAGGACCCCAACTAGCGAACTTGTCAGGTCTGGTCCCTGTAGAAGCTGTTGATTCAGCGACGTTCCTCCAAAGCTTGCTGCACAATCGAACACAACGCGCAGCTTGCGCTTGACTGGGTGTCTGACTCCGTGATGGGGCAGATACCATGTTCTTCCTTCAGTCGGTGCACACTCAGCGCTGTCGATTTGAACTGCGTAGCCTTTCTTGAGAATGTCTTCCATGAATGCAACATACTCTGCACGGTAGTCTGTGTCTTTGGTGAATCTTTTTCTCAAGTTCAGTGCACGTTGTTCTGCTACTGATCTGTTGTTTGGCATGCACAGCGAGTTGTTTCTCAGCGGAAGGCAAATACTGTAATGCCCATCTTTCAATTGTGCAGACTGAGACACCATGTTCAGAAATTGGTGATCTTCTTTTGACATTTCAGTGTCTTCACTTAGACCAGCATCGGGAAAGTCCAGCTTGAATTGCTGATGCCAAAGCTCTTCTAGCCTGGCTACTGAGATTCGGTTAGCTGTAACTGCTGGTGACCTAGTTCTCAGTCCATCGTTGCCTCCTTTGAGAGGTCCGTTAACGGTCCAGCCTAGAGCTGATCTCACAGCAAAAGGACCGTCATCCACACTATTCACCACCTGAAGCGGTTCCATGGCCTTGGGGATGTTAGCTCCGATTAGCAGCCCTACTTCTGCTTCAATGGCTGGAAGCTTCACCTCCTTTAGGTGAGGCCACCTACTGACATCCTCTTGGCGTGGGATATTATCCTTCGTCACAGGAATGGCCTTCTGGGAAAACACCTCTGAAAGTTCAATAAACTGGTCACCTTCCAGGTTACTGATTTCCAGTCCTGTCACTATGCGCGTGTTCACCACAGACTCATTCCCCATGGTTCGCAAGGAGATGCTTGTGCGGCGTCCATTCAAGTTCAGCTCGTTAATTAGTGACTCTGTAGCAAAGGTAGCAGAGCTGCCTGGGTCCAGAAACGCGTACGTGGTCACTATCTTGGTTCCTTTCTGCGCCTTGACTTGTACAGGGACTATGGACAGGAAGCAATCTTCTTTACCGGCCCCGGTGACACTACATATTTCAGATGCTTGAACAAGAGCGTTTGTGACAGCTTGCTCATCTTTACTTTCATCTTTCTTTGTTTCTTCCTTTGACTCTTTGAACGTGATGTGCAGCAGAGTTGGATGTGGACGAGCACATTCTTGACACTGAGCCTTCTCTGTGCAGCTACTACTCATATGTCCATGTTTCAAACATGCAAAGCACAGCCCTTTGCTTTTCAAAAACTCAATCTTTTCTTTGTGTGGCTTTTTCTTGAATCCTTTGCAGACTGCGAAACTGTGATTTTCACCGCTGCAGTAAAGACATGGTTTACCGTTGGAATCCACTGATTTTGTTTTGTTCGATGTTGTGCTTTCATTTTCCTTCTTGTCTTTGTTCTCTGCTGATGAAGCAACTGATGTTGTGAAGACTTTCTTGGATTTAGCCATGTCTTTGTCTTGTGCTTTTGGTTTCTGTCGAATTGAATCCTTTGTGTTGGTGGTGGTGTTGTCCTTTATGTTCCCATAGAGAGGGTGTAGTAAGTACTTGACTTGTTTGTTTACAAATTCGACAAAGTCCTTGAATTTAACTCTTTTCTTCGTTTTCTCTTGCAGGTCACAGGCGTATTTTCTCCAGGATTCCTTCAGTTTGTACGGTAGCTTGCCAGCTAATGACTTAATGCACGCTGCATTGTCCAAGTCTTCCATGTAGCAAATGTCTGTCATTGTGTTGGAGCAGCCAGTCAGAAACAATGCAAATGACTGTAGTGCAGCGCCATCTTCTGGTTTGATTGTCTGCCACTCCATGGCTTCCTTTAAGTATGCCTCTGCAATCTTGTAGTCATCACCGAAGTAGTCTTGCAACATTTGCTTTGCTTTGGCATATCCTGTGGAAGCTGGCATGTGAATGCAGCTCTTCACCAACTCGTGTGGCTGTCCACTTGTGTACTGCAGCAAAAACTGCAAGCGGTCACGTTCATCCTCAGTGCGGCTTTCAATGCCATGTTCAATGGATCTAATAAAGGATTTATACTCCAATGGGTCTCCTTTGAACGTTTTAATTGTGAGATCAGGAAGTAAAGATGCTTTGTGGTTCTTCACTAAGTATTCGGTCACATTTGCCTGTTGTGTTATGGCTTGGCACAAACTATCCAGCACAACTGTGTCATTTCCTTTCTTTTTTGCATCCGTTATATTTTCTTTGGGTCGAACAGGCAAGCTCTGATGAAATGAATCACGTCTGGAATAATTCAGTACTGGCGCGGAGCGTTGTGGCAGGTGTGGGGCACTTTTCACTGACATTTTTTCATCTGGCGCTTCAGACCCACCAATGCTCACATCATCCTGTTCCTCTTCATATTTTTGTAAAACTTGCAATTTTGCATCAGACTCAGCTAATTGTGTTTTAATTTCGTGCATTTCCTTCTTAGCTTTAATGGCAGCTTCCTTTAACTTTAAAGAACGAATTCTCTCTGCCTCGAGCTCTGCTTCCTCCTCCTCAATGGCCAATTTTTCCATTACAGCATCAGCCTTAGCTTTTAGTGATACACGCTCAAGCTCAGCTTGCATCTTCATTTTGGAGGAAGTTGACTTTACTGTTGAATGTCTTGAACTAGACCGTTTGCTGCGCAGTGATCTGTTATCAGTTTGCTCGGCATCACTCTCTTTTTCCTTTGCCTGCTCAGTTCGTTTCATAACTTCTTTCATCCAATTTTCACCTTTCCAGAAGAACTCATTCATTGAGGCTTGTTTGGGCTCAAAATAGTTCGTTTGGTTTTCTATAAATTCTTCCTCACTCATGTATAGCTGCAAACTAAAGTTTGTGTCAGTGAATTCGGTCAGTAGACCACCGAAATCGACACGCAGCTTGTTCTTAACGAGGTCGGCGTTCGAGTCATCCGCCATTAATTCCTCAAGTTGCTTAGTCATGCTAGTAAGCTGGGCTAGCTTGCCCTTGCGTGCATTCAGTATCCTGGTTTTATGATCTTCCATGCCTTTTTCTGTCATCCTTACAACTCGTTTCTCTTCTGGTTGTTCCATGTTAGTTTAAATCTTTCACATCCACATGAATTACCGAACTTTTAAGCATGTAGCTTTCCAATGCATTCCACTAAGTCATTCAAATTCTCGACGTCTTTTTGAATCTTAACTGACACACGGCCAATCCGTAGCAGTATTTTACTTACAGTTGTCGTTTTCTTCGAATGACAAGTCTCCAAATCCGTGCAGGGGTTTCCTATGTTCGTTGTCCTTATCATCCAGTCCAGTTTTGGCATCCAGTAGTCCGTGTAGAGCAAGTTTTTTGACTAAAAATGTAGGTTCTTATGGTACTAATTGGAACTTTAGCTTGACGCTCGTCAGACTCCCTTGTATCGAAAACACTCCAAAAATAAATCCACGAGTCCACTTCTTGATTTTAACTGTTTATATGAAAACGTAAAGCAACATTACAAAAACATAAAGTCTATCCACAAAATGAAATCTTTTAAAGTCCAAAAGGAGAGCCTGAGGGCGAGGTCAAAAAACTATTGCGCTCCAATCTCCTTCTGCTTCCTAATGACCACGCTCCCCTGGCATGCCCTGGCATGAAGATGAATCTCCTCCAAAGGCTAGTTTTTAGGTGTCACAATAAAAGTCATATCTTACTCACACAATATCAATGAACTGTACATATGTAAATAGCATTTTTAAATCTTTTTAAATCCTTTAGAATCATGAAATTACAAACAATATTTATCTTACTTATGAATTTAGATCCTTTTAAATAAAAAATATTCCAACTAAAATAAACTGCATTTAGGCTCCTACAGAAAGAATTCCATCTGGTACTGGAAGGCACTATCAGCTTCTTTGCAACCACATCCTCTATTGTCTCTGTGGCCACTGTGGAACGGCTGTCCTTATTCCACAAGGCTGTGCATTTTGCAGTTGCACTTCTGTAAACTGCCTTCTCTGGGCTGGAGAGAATCCACTTTTCAATGTCAGAACATGACACAAGGTTCAGAGTGTGTGATGCACACCTGTAGTGTGGTGGTAAATGAATCACATCCTCCTCGTCGTCAACACGGGCTTGCAAGGCATCACTTATGTCAACAAAAGTAACCTCGTCATCTTCCTCATCAACAGCTTCATCCTCATCAACTGACTGATATCTCTTGAATGCCTTTACGAAATTTGAGCCATTGTCAGTGACTGTGGCGGTTATTTTATGCGAAATGCCATATGACGAGTGGATGTTGTCAAGTTCTGTGGCAATGCTCTCGTGTGTATGACGGCCCTTGAACCGTCGGCATGCCAGGGCAGCTTTCTTTCGTTGCATGTTCGCTGGATGCATCCAGTGCGCAGTTACGCCCAGGTAGCTTTTATTATGTGCTGTCCATATATCTGCCGTAGTCGCCAAGTATTCAAGTTGCTCGAACTCTTTTTTCAGTTCAGCATTCATGGTCGCGTATTCGGTATCGATGTATTTCGAAAACGTCTTTCTACAGGGCGGACCGACGCCTGCTTTTCTTGGGATTTTGCCTATCAACGCCCTGAAGGAGTCTGACTCCACTGTTGATATCGGAAGCATGTTTTCCACAACGTATCTCCCGATCAAGCCATAGAGCTCTGTCTGGCATAGTTTCTGGGGAGCAGGAGCACTAAAGTCCAACTTTTGTTGCTTGCATGAGGGGGGTCCTTCGTTGTTAGCGGCACAAGAGCTAGCTTCGTCGCGGGCCACCAATTTGGTTGAAGCATGAGCGATTGACAGGTGCTTCATTAAATTTGAGTTGCTAACATTAGACGTGGACAAAGGTTTCATTCCGGGACATAATGTGCACTTGACATGCACATTTTTACCTACGACTCCGGTGAATTGGAAGTAGTGCCGGTATTTCCATCTGGAAAAGGTTTTGCAGCTTTCCTCCTCACTCTCCATCTCTCGATCCCTTTGTCGTAGAAGAGCTAAAAGCACCCGCCAAAGTTCTTTCAAATCTCTGCACCCGGCACTATGCATGCGGAAACATACCCAATTCTCTGATTGGCTGAAGACGTAATCTCACTACACATCAGCCAATAATTGCTGAAACGGCTCTCTCATCCTCCTCTCTCTCAAGCGACTTTGAGTATCACGCAAAGCACAATATAAAACTCATGTATTATTATTATTAGTAGTAGTAGTATTATTAAGACAGGCACACGTGAGTTCTAGTTAAGAAAAAAAACTCATTATGCGACTAGTAACGCACGGTAACGGGGTGTCGGATATGGCAACGCGTTACAGTGACAGTCAAAGTAATTAGTTACATTACTCGTTAGTGAAAAAAGTAACGGCGTTAGTAACGCCGTTACTAGTAACGCCGTTACTCCCATCACTGTTGAAACCACTGAAAAACCTTTTGTTAGATTGTTTGGGGTGTTAAGTCATACATGCACTTGACTATAAAGCTAGCATATCAACATTGCCAAATAAAAAAGAAAAATAATATAAAATATAGCTGCAAGCAGCAATTCGGGCCAAAACAGAAAACCTGCAAATCGCCACGGCGACAGAGAGAGCCGACCAGGCAGACGGTCAGAGGGACGCACAGTGAATTTACACAAGCAAGCCCAAATTTGATGCATGACCCCTTTTGCTAACTGCAGTACACCCTAATGGCCAGCTCTGCTGGTGACGCTAGAGGATTTGGGGTGAGGGCCTATATTTTAATGATTACTCAGCAGACTGTGAAGAATGTGTTTGTCAAAATCCAACTCAATTTGTAGGAAAAAGCTCATTTTTTAATTTTCACAAAATCCAAAATGGCGGACATTTTATGACTGCTGATATGCGAACGGTACCACCAGATTTCAAATTGAGCGTACGGTTCAAAAGTTACAGGCAAAAATGTAGCTAAAACTTTGACCTGTTGGTGGCGCAAGAGAGTTTGAGCTAGAGACCTGTAATAGACCTGTGGTAGGTCATGAGATAGACAAGAATATATGTGTGAATTTTCAGGAGATTCTGACAAGGGGTTCCCAAGATATGACCTCACTTCCTGTTTGGTGACTTTTAGGCCGTTTTTGATTGGCTTTCACGGCCAAACGAAAACATTTGCGCAGAATTCACTCAAAAACTTTTCTTCAGCTTGGTCCAGAGATCATGTGTACCAACTTACAGGAAATTTCAACAAAATTTGAGCTTAAAATAGCAATTTTATTTTTTTTCACAAAATCCAAAATGGCGGAAAAACTATATATCATAGGATGCGTTGGATTCGTCTCAGCCCAAGGATTACAGGGATACCAAGTTTTTGAAAATTGGTCCAGTGGTTCAAAAGTTACAAGCAGACAATATTATGCCACTACACCATCAAGTTGGTTCAAAGTGCTTAAATAAATGTCATATCCTCATGACAAAGTTTTGTCTGAGGATGACAATTTTTTTTCTGAGGACGACAAAGTTTTGTCTGAGGATGACAAAGTTTTGTCTGAGGATGACCATTTTTTTTCTGAGGACGACAAAGTTTTATCTGAGGATGACAATGTTTTTTCTGAAGATGACAAAGTTTTGTCTGAGGATGACAAACATCTATCTGAGGATGACAAACATCTATCTGAGGATGACGAAGTATTTTCTGAGGATGTCCTAAAATGAACACCGTACATATGGCATATGGTGGTGCATCATCACAGAAAAGTCTACTAGGCTTATTTGTGGGGCTTATATTCAACGTGAGTTTTTTTCACATAATGTTAGAGGTGTGTTCTTTCGACATGTCGATGTTTGTATCTTAATGTTGGTTCCTGTATGAGATATTGGTCCTTCAAATGAATGATATTTCTGCAGCCCG
>NW_026945475.1:0-987 GCF_034702125.1 Engraulis encrasicolus | reverse complement strand
CACTGTTGTATATTACTCCCACCTCCAGAGCACATAAGGCAGAGTAGAGCAGGGTAGAGCAGGGCAGGGCAGGGCAGGGCAGGGTAGAGCAGGGCAGAGCAGGGTAGGGCAGGGCAGCTCTGCTCCACGTCAGCACAGGGCTATTACAGCACCAGACTACAGCATTTTGTTGGAGACTAAAGCAGCTTAACCCAGACAGACAGTCTGACTCAGTACACACACGCACGCACACACGCATGCACACACACACACACCACACACACACACACACACACACACAGGCACGAGAGGAATGTAGGTACAGTTTGGAGCATTCACATATACAAAAAAATGCTGAGTCACCAGTCTAAAGGGGGATTCATACTTGTCGTGACTGGCGCTACCCTCCTTCATACTTCACTCGCAACCTCACTCGCGCCGTCACGTGACCCAAAATGACGTCACACGCCGTGGCGCGAGCTGCCGTGTCGCGACGTCGTGCACCCCACATTTTTTGTAACTTGTCGTGCGCCACCAGCGACCACGCAGGTAGGCAGACAAAGCAGGAGTTGCGAAGAGAGGCTACAACTACTGTAGGCTACTACAGAATGGATCCTGTATCATTTTGAGGATAATAAAATGTCCTAGAGAGTTATTTTATCTTCTCTCTTAAATGTTGTTCAGTGAAACAATTGTTTACTTTGTTCAGAAGCACGTTGTGTTCGGCGATCTATTTATAAATTCTGCCGCCAGAACAATGCTCTCACATGGTCTTGGAATGATCTGGCAATGTAGGCTACAACAAAAAATATATGTTTCAATGTGGTAAGTCACAAGTCAGACGTTCAGTAGCCCTACAGCAGCCGTGTTTGGCTTTCTATTTTATACATCCGTAGAACTCACGCTGCGAATTGCGAAAGATACTGCGGTTTCTCTCATGAACAGCAGAGGGCACTTCCGACAATGCGAGCAAGGGCGCTTTTGAAGTATGAATAGTCTGTCGCAAGT
>NW_026945474.1:0-993 GCF_034702125.1 Engraulis encrasicolus | reverse complement strand
GTTTCCCCAAAAATGTGTTTTTGTGCAGGTTACTATTAACAGGTGTGTTCAATTCAGATAACAAGTTGATTGGAAGTGCCATTTGATCTGCGGGATCAGAACTGTTAATGGTTGGCAGGGGATCAAATACTTATTTCCCTCAATTAAATATAAATCAATTATTATATATTCTTTAGAGTTAATTTCTGGATTTTCTTTTTGATATTCTGTCTCTCCATATTAGAATACATATTATCATTAACATTAAAGACTGATCATGTCTTTATTAGTGGGCAAACCAACAAAATCAGCAAGGGATCAAATACTTATTCTCCTCACTGTAATAGGCTTGCATCTCTCATTACCATAGTCATATAATAGGCATGCATCTCTCATGACTATAGTCATATAATAGGCTTGCATCTCTCATGACTATAGTCATATAATAGGCTTGCATCTCTGGCAGGACTATAGTTATATAATAGGCTTGCATCTCTCTGGCAGGACCATAGTCATATAATAGGCTTGCATCTCTCATGACTATAGTCATATAATAGGCTTGCATCTCTGGCAGGACTATAGTTATATAATAGGCTAGCTGCATGACTATAGTCATATAATAGGCTTGCATCTCTGGCAGGACTATAGGTATATAATAGGCTTGCTGCATGACTATAGTCATATAATAGGCTTGCATCTCTCATGACTATAGTCATATAATAGGCTTGCTGCATGACCATAGTCATATAATAGGCTTGCATCTCTGGCATGACCATAGTCATATAATAGGCATGCATCTCTCTGGCAGGACCATAGTCATATAATAGGCTTGCTGCATTTACAGTATCATACCAGAACGTTAAGATTTGAACTTGAACCTTCTATTGAGTTTCGGTCATAACGGCACCCTGTGATAGGTCAGGCTTAGGCATGCTTTTGGTCAAGGGACAATTTTGGAAATATTTTTGCCATGTGCCTTCCATTTTTCACTATAATTGGCAACACCTAAACGGC
>NW_026945473.1:0-1000 GCF_034702125.1 Engraulis encrasicolus | reverse complement strand
GAATGGGCAGCATGAATTCTGGAAATAAACAACTAAAAAAATCACACAGTGTCCCTTTAACATTAGCATTAGCATTGGCAGCACCAGGAGAATGACCCTGGGGCTGAGGAGCAGGGCCGCCAACAGCTTTGGCTGGGCCTGGGACAAAGACATCTGAGGGGGCCACAAACCCAATACATACAATGTAATAAGGTTCCAATTCTGGGCCCCCTCTCAGCCTGGCTCCGGGACAAGTGACCCCTTTGTCCCCCCTTGTCGGGCTCCCTGCTGAGGAGTATATCTATTACACTATGATGATGGATGAGCAGGACTAGATTAGAGATGTCACCTATTGTAAAAGGTGACCCCAATGGAAATCATTTAGGAGGGCTGATGCTCTCATCTTGTACGACCACCAGCGGTGTAATTAAAGATCTGACCTTCTCTCATTCTCTCTCTCTGTGCCTGACTGGAGCAGTTCTCTTTAATAAAGAGCTCAGCTATGGAACCCCTGAGAGGAGAGTGTAGGGTTAGGTGTGTGTGTGCGTGTGTGTGTATGCGTGTGTGTATGTCTTTCTTTCACGGTCTCTTTCTGTCTCTCTCTCCCTCTGTGTGTGTGGTACAGTGCTCTCCCTCTACCTGAGTGGTACAGTATATGAGTGTGTGTGTGTGTGTGTGTGCGCATGCATGCATGCATGTCTTCATTTCTTTTTGTCTCTCCCTGTGTGTGTGTGTGTGTGTGTGTATGCGTGCGTGTGTGTGTATGTTTTCTTTTCCTTCTGTCTCTCGCTCTGTGTGTTTGTGTGTGTGTGTGTGTGTGTGTGCGTGTGTGCGTGTCTGCATATGTCTTCGTTTCTTTCAGTCTCTCCCTGTGTGCGTGTGTGTGTGTGCACGCGTGTGTGTGTTACCTACACGACATCAGACCACATTGCACTGCTGATATAGTCACTGATAAGGCCCATAAGAGCCAGTGAAAGCCCATACAGTTTAACCTTGAATTACCCAAGGCACTTTATTTTTT
>NW_026945472.1:63403-70903 GCF_034702125.1 Engraulis encrasicolus | reverse complement strand
TGTGTGTGTGTGTGTGTGTGTGTGTGTGTGTGTGTGTGTGTGTGTGTGTGTGTGTAATATTACCTGTCCTGCAGGGTGCGTGTCTTGGCCTGTAGTGCGCTGGGCTTCCACAAGGGGGCGATGCCGTCTCCAGCACAGCGGTGACCCCACACCTCAATAGCCAAGCAGCCCTCTGAAATATACTCCACCAGCTCCTCAGACACACTCACCACATAGTCCTACACACACACACACACACACACACACACACACACACACACACACACACACACACACACACACACACACACACACACACACACAGTTATTACACCTCAATAGCCAGGCAGCCCTCTGAAATATACTCCACCAGCTCCTCAGACACACTCACCACATAGTCCTACACACACACACACACACACACACACACACACACACACACACACACACACACACATTATTCCACCTCAACAGCCAGGCAGCTCTCTGAAATATACTCTACTTGCGTGTGTGCACCACACTCTTGCAGGAACAGTTGCAGAGTTGAGCATTTTCGCATTTAGCAACAGAAATTCGATGCTGCTGCTTGGTCACGTGATGAAACCGTTTTCCTGCCAGTTATCATTATCATGAATAAATTTTAATAAAGTTGTTTGTGGGTAGTTATTCTAAGTTTTAACAAACTGTTTTTTCTGCAGCATAGCCGTCCACAACTATGCGAGGAAATGTGTTGCACCAACAGGCGGAATGCCAACACCTGTACGCCTTGTCATGACGCCAGTGTTGCTTGGTAACACTTTAGACAGGGTTCCTTCCCACTCTCATTCAGATATACAATTCCATGATTTGCCATGACTTTCCAGGCCCAAAACACAGAATTTCCATGACCATTTTGGTAAAAAGAAATGATGTTAGAAAGTTTTCTAAAGTGTGAAAACTGAAGATTATCTTCACCCCTAGAGCCGACACCGAGCCACCGCCAGACTTCAGTGGGCTCATTGCATTCTAGAATGTTGCACATTACAGCGCAAAACTTAACTGTCTCTGGCGAAGCGGTGTAGTATAACCAGTAAGAAACAATTATACGCCAAACGAAAAAAAGTTTTTGCTTTCACTCAACTGTTTAGAAAATTCCATGACTTTCCATGACTGGAAAAACATTTATGAAATTCCATGATATTCCAGAAATTCCATAACCCGTGGGAATGCTGTTTAGAATAACTACCCATAAACAGCTTTATAAACACTTCATAAATAATGAAGTAATTATCAGCAAAATATTAACAAATGTTTGTAGATGAGTAAGAAATGCGATATTAACACACAGCAGACACAGCAGAGTCGCAACGGTCCTGAAAAATTGTCATCCAAAGACCTGAAGGCATGAAACCACTGGATACAGAAGTATTTAGCAGGCAAACACACGTAAAACTCATCCAGCAGAAGTCGATTCCCACACCACTGTGCAGTTGAAGTTCATTTACAAACTTTGTTTATGATCACTTGTCATTATCATGAATACATTTTTATGTTAAATGTTAATGAAGTGGTTTGTGGGTAGTTATTCTAAAGTGTTAGCAAACTGTTTTTTCTGCAGCATAGCCGTCCACAACTGCGCAAGAACCACAGACGGAATGTCAACACTTGTACGCCTCGTCATGAAGCCAGTGACTAATGTTGGTTGCTATGGCTACTAGGGCAGGGCAATATGACGATATGTATTGTTGTCGTGATATAAAAGTGTATATCGTGACCTTTCTCCTATATTGTTTATATTGTGATATTCTATTGTATAAGATTGATAAAATTACTATCATTTAATTACATTATATGTTGTCACAATACACACTATACGTTCATGTAACTGTAAAAGTAAGAATAAGAAGATCCATTTTAAAGAAAAGTTGTTTTGCGACATAAAAAAATAAAGAGCCGATAATGAGAATAACTGAAAATGTATGTAATTGTGCTATATCGTGATATATATCGCTATCGTGACATAAAGTAATCCATATCGTGATATAGTTTTTTTTCCATATCGCCCAGCCCTAATGGCTACTCACCCGGCAGTGGTGGAAGCGGACTGTGTAGTTGGCGTCGTCTGGGCTGGGAGGGGGCGTGTCCGGGCTGACCAGGGGCGGGGCTACCGTAGGCTCCGCCTGCTCCCAGAAGCTGTACTGGCAGAAGACGAAGTTTGACAGGCGGGCAGGAAGGCCAGTCGCCTCGCGGATACACACCTGGGGGCGGGACATACACTCACAATCAGTCTGTGTGTGTGTGCGTGTGTGTGCGTTGCCCTGCATGTGAGTTGGCATGCAAGGTGTCCTGTGTGTGTGCATGTGTTAGATCAGGGGTCCCCAAACTAAGGCCCGGGGGCCGGATGCGGCCCGCCAACCCCCTTTGACCGGCCCTCCACCTCCCTGCACCTCATTATTTGAACTGGCCCAAAAAAGCAATCCTCACAGAAAAAAAGAATGATATGATATATCATGATATATAAGAATGAAATATATATACACTTCCGTTCAAAAGTCTGAGGTCACCCTAATTTATCCAGTTATTTTTTGCTATTCAATTTGCAAGCATCTGTTGAATAGCTTGAAATGGAATAATGGAAAGTACTGAACAGCCACAGGTGAAAAAAGGTTTGATTACCCATAAAATTGGTTAAACTGGACAGAAGAGTGAAATCTAACCAAGCTTTTTCACCCATTTATTACATAGAAATACGTGTTTTAGTCCATTTTTCTACAGACATTTCTTTGGTTTATCAGAGAATGCATGGAACTATTGGAAAGCTTAGTGTCTGCCCTTTCCAATGGTAGGTGTATGACATTAGTTGAGTTGCCACCTCGTCCACAAATTCAAGTCAAAGTAGCTGCATGATTTTTCTAGCCATCAGAATGAACTTACTTATGAAAGCACAATCCATTGTCTCAGCGATGTGCAAGCCAGTGTCATACATCGTTGGAAAGTTTAGATTCTCCTCTTTCAAATTATGTGTATATCATCCGGCATTGCATGAATTGGCAGGAGCAGACATCAACTTTTGCATGCATGGGGCTCATAGAACTCATGGGCAATTCTGGACCTCATCTCATCCAAGGAATGAATCTGTAGAACCGCAACTGGCTATTATTAATGCCAAAGGAGTCTACACTTTGATTAGTACACCAGACTAGACACTACCTTAGTAAAGGTACACTTTGATTAGTCAAAAGTTAGTGATACATTTTGGTTTGTCTATACAAGTACAGTGGTGCTCATATATTTACATACCCCAGCAGAATATACGCTTTCTCTGCAATTTCTCATAAAATATGAAGGATTACACAAAACCTTTTTTTTCACTCATTGCTAGTGACTGTCTTAAGACATTTATTAGCAATCTTCTGTGTTTACTCTTTCAAAATCATGATCACAACCCAAACTACCCAAATGACCCTGTTCAAAAGTTTACATACCCTAGTTTCTGATGCTGAATATGGCCCTGTTTAACATCAGGGACCGCTCTAAATTGTTTGTGGTAGTTGTGGATAAGGCTCTTAATATTTCAACACAGAAAGCCAAATCAACCCGTCATTTGCTTCAGAAAGAATAAAATGAAGTTTTTGAGCGACCGTCTCACTCTCCTGATCTCAACATCATTGAGCCATTCAGGGGAAACCTCAAATGTGAGGTTCCAGCAAGACACCCAAAAATATTATAGGAAACAACCATTCTGCCAGGAAGAATGTGCTGTTTTGTCATCTGAGAACATTAAGAGCCTTATTCACAACTACCACAAACTGATGGTCCCTGATGTTAAACAGGGCCATATTCAGCATCAGAAACTAGGGTATGTAAACTTTTGAACAGGGTCATTTGTGTAGTTTGGGCTGTGATCATGCTTTTGAAAGAGTAAACCCAGACGATTGCTAATAAATATCTTCAGCCAGTCACTAGCAATGAGTGAAAAAAAAAGGTTTTGTGTAATCCTTCATATTTTGTGAGAAATTGCCAAGAAAGCGTATATTCTGCTGGGGTATGTAAACATATGAGCACCACTGTAAATCCATTCAACAGTTACTTTTTCCAATATCAAATTGCTTATTTGTTGCATGCATTATTTTCAAGGAACAATTACTCTATACACTGATTTTATACCAGAACTGAAATTGAAAAGGAATAAGCTTAACTGTCAGAAAGAAGCATTGTGGGAGGAAAATGTGGTGACCCCAAACTTTTGACCGGTAGTGTATAGCCTATATATATATATATATATATAGGCTATACACTACAGGTATATATATAATTATTTTGTTTATCAGCAGGCCTTCCTACAGTTTAATTTTCACTATCTCTGGTGTGAATCACCAGAAGTGTCTTGTCTTGATAGTTTCTCATCTCACAGTAATATAAACAGGCCTGCCATTTCTATTGTATCACTCATAAACTGTCAATCACCATATTTTCCTAACCTTTCCTTGCTATTTTTACATGGTTATTAGTAGAAAATAAAATAAAAAACAGGTATTTCAAATTGAAAAATATGTGAAGTACTCACTACTTTGCAAATCACTTGTAATGATGAACTATTTTTTGCTAGAAATTATGGCTATAACAGGCAGTGGCCTAGTATACAGCCCACATGATTGATCCCGGCCCCTGATCACAGTCAGGAACGATAATGTGGCCCCCAGAGAAAAAAGTTTGGGGACCCCTGTGATGGATAGTTATATAGACTTCTTGTGATCTCGTAGGAGAGCGGCTGTCCACGCGGTGGGCCAATCATCAAAGTGTTTCACGGGGGCCAATGCGGACCACTGAAGCTGAGATGGTTGGATTACGCTGCGTATTGGGCAAGGTCGCCATGGTGCTGAAGTACTGCCATGGCCGGGAAATGTGTACGTGGTAGGCACTCTCGAGCTCGGGAGTACAGGGTGCCACTGAGAGCTCGGGCAGTATCTGCCCCCAAAGATGGGTCAAAGACTTCCAAAATGAAATTGTCCGTCAGTGTAACGGATACCTTCTGCTGACTCTAACAGTACAAAACATGATTTTTAAATTGTTTCAAGTGAATGGATGACAGCCGAGGCTTTCATGAATTCACTGGAAAAAAAATAGAGAAATAAAAAGAGTCATGTTTTTTACAGTAACAGTCAGCAGAAGGTATCCGTTACACTGAAGGACAATTTCATTTTGGATGTCTTTGACCCAGATATGTGCGAAGTCTGAGCGGACACTCCCCAGTCAGTGATGGTCAGAGAGCAAAGGAAGTAAGGTGAACTGGAGAGGAAGCTAGGGCCTGACAAATCGACCGAACAGCGTCGGAATTGATTACGGAGCGCCACTGAAAGCTTGGGCAGGACTGTATGTGTGATGTGAGGTCTGAGCGGATACCCCCCAACCCCACGGCTGATGATGGTCAGAGAGCAATGGAGTGAGGTGAACAGGGAGGTGGAGGGAACAGCGTCGGAAGGGAGGTGAACAGGGAGGTGGAGGGTGCAAGCGAGAAAGCACATTTCTGAAATTATCAAATAAAAAAACAATAAATGAATACACCTTGCGGGTGAGTTTGCGTGTGAGGTGTTCCGTGTGTGTGTGTGTGTGTGTGTGTGTTACCCTGCATGTGAGTTTGCGTGTCAGGTGTTCCGTGTGTGTGCGTGCGTGCATGTGTGTGTGTGTGTGTGTGTGTGTGTGTGTGTGTGTGTGTGTGTGTGTGTGTGTGTGTGTGTGTGTGTTACCCTGCATGTGAGTTTGCGTGTCAGGTGTTCCGTCTGTTCGCTGCTTCCTGACGAGTGTTCTGATGAGTCGTCACTTCCTCCCGCACGCTCCAAAGCCCCGCCCCCACACACACGCATCACCTCCACGTGGAGACGCCCCGCCACCTACACACACACACACACACACACACACACACACACACACACACACACACACACACACACACACACACACACACATACATTATACACACACACACACACACACACATTACACACACACACACACACACACACATTACACACACACACACACACACACATTATACACACATTACACACACACACACACACACACACACACACACACACACACACACACACACACACATACATACATTACACACACACACACACACACACATTATACACACACACACACACACACAGCATATAATAAGAGAAAATGTTTTGATCTTCCCTCAAACATGGTCACATGGTCACATGGTTTTCTGCTAGCCTATAAAGTTCCTCATCTTTGTTGAACATTCACATACTAATTGTACAAATTTGGTTATTTTGCTTTTGCCCTGAAACAAGTTTCATTTCAATTAAGGACAAATACACTGAAATCTGATGATTATTTCAGTCCATGTCTGATAGTCTGACAGTGAATCAATGGTTTGTTTGGAACCTTTTCAAGCTGCATGAGATCGGCCATTTTTGTACACATGAAGACATATCAGCACCTTTTTACAAGACTGCACACACACACACACACACACACACACACACACACACACACACACACACACACACACACACACACACACACAGACACACACAGACACACTCCAGTGTCCTACCTCCCCCTGCTGGTTGAGGATGGGTACTGCGTATGTCAGCTTCACATCGTGGAATAAACACTCCAGGAACACGTTTGCTACTCCGATCAGGTTGTGGTTCTCTTGGGCCTCGTAGAACGGATCCGCACGCTTAGACTGGACTACACTCTAGACACACACACACACACACACACACACACACACACACACACACACACACACACACACACACACACACACACACACACACACACACGTTATATACAAACACACATGCACACACACACACATACATTATATATAAAATGGATCCGCACGCTTAGACTGGACTACACTCTACACACACACACACACACACACACACACACACACACACACACACACACACACACACACACACACACACACACACACACACACACACACACAGCGGCTAGCTGCTGACTGTGTGTGTGTGTGTGTGTGTAATACCTTTGTCTGCGGTGTGTGTGTGTGTGTGTGTGCAATAATTGTGTGCGGTGTGTGTGTGTGTGTGTGTGTGTGTGTGTGTGTGTGTGTGTGTGTGTGTGTGTGTGTGTGTATGTAATACCTCTAGTCTCCTGTGTGTGTGTGTGTGTGTGTGTGTGTGTGTGTGTGTGTGTGTGTGTGTGTGTGTGTGTGTGTACCTCTATTCTCCTGTGTGTGTAGTGTTCTCTCATGTCCACCAGTTTGTTGTCGAGCTTCTCGACGCTCCACACCTGTTGGCCCCGCCCCTTTCTCCTCACCTGCACCGCAGGCTCACTGACCAGGGCACCGCGCTGCACACACACACACACACACACACACACACACACACACTTTTTTGAAACAGAAATACATTTCTCAATCTAACACACCAACTTGCATTTTTTCACGACTCGACTGTCAAATTGTGTCTCAGGTGTCTACTCTATCTTTGCGTGTGTGTGTGTGTGTGTGTGTGTGTGTGTCTG
>NW_026945472.1:57500-63303 GCF_034702125.1 Engraulis encrasicolus | reverse complement strand
CCAAGCCCTGGATGGTGTGGATATAACCCTAATTATAACTATGTTTTCCTCCCACAAATCCCCAAGCCCAAAGGACTGGGGGGGGTTGTATAATACAATTTATAATGTTTCCTTCCCCCCCAGCAAACCCCCCAATCCCATAAGACGGGGGTTGTGTAAAAAATAAAATTTATTTACTTTTCCCTCCACAGCAAATCCCCAATGCCCATAAGGACTGGGGGGTTGTAAAAAATATAAATTTTTTTAAAAATTTTTGATCTTTCCACACAAATCCCCAAAACCCCAAAAGGGAGGGTTTTGGTAAACAAATATTAAAAAATTTCATGCTTTGCCCACAGCAAATCCCCAATGCCCATAAGGACTGGGTGTGTGCGTTGGCGTTTGTTCCCCCCCCGGCCCCCATGCTGCCACCCCGGTGCAGAGGGGGCATCTAAGGGTTTGGAAACATTTTTACATTTTATTATTTTCATTATTATTATTTATTGTTTTTATTACTTTTATTTTTTTAAAATTTTTAAAATTTTATATTATTATTACATTTTACTATATTAAATATTTAATATTATTATTATTTATATTTTTTTATTAGTAAAAATTTTATTATTACATTAATATTTTTTATTATTATTATTTTTTATTGATTATTTTCTTTTTATATTTTATTTTATTTAACCCAAAAATTTTTTAATTTTATTAAAAGAAATTTTAGTTAATTTATTTACTTACTTACTTACTTATTTACTTATTTTTGAAGGTGTGGAATGTGGACAACTTCACTCCTATAGGAGAGATCCGAGGTCACGACAGCCCCATTAACGCCATCTGCACCAACTCCAAACAGATATTCACAGCATCCAGGTACACACACACGCACGCACACACCCATTAAACCCTCCCCAACCCAAAAGTTTTACAAATTCACCCACCCAAAACCCCCCACACACCATCACCCCCCCACAATTTCCCCAAAACACCCGCCACACACACACACACACACACACACACACACACACACACACACACACACACACACACACACACACACACACACACACACACACACACACTGTCAAACAGAAAGTTGAATGAACTCCTCGGTCGCAGCGGGTAACAACTCAGAGTTAGTCAGTAGTTACCACAGTTAAATTACTAGTTATCCACTATTTTAGTACACAAATAGTTATCCAGCTATTATTTACTCAAATAGTTACCACTAGTTAGTCAATCAAGTATTATCCGCTATTAGCACATCAAAAGTTACCCCGAGTTAGTCACATCAAGTAGTTATCCAGCTAGTTTTTCAACAAGTAGTTTTCCATAGTTATCACATAAGAGTTATCCAGTAGTTACCCAATAGTTATCCAGTTTTTTTAGTTCCCAGTTATCCAGCTAGTTATTACTAGTTATCCCCAGTTATTCCACAAGTTTATCCAGCTAGTTAGTTACGTAGTTTTTTTTCCACTAGTTAGTTACAGTTATCCAGCAGTTAGCACATCAATATTATCCAGCTATTTTAGCCATCACGTAGTTATCCAGCTAGTTAGTTACGTAGTTATCCAGCTAGTTAGTTACGTAGTTATCCAGCTAGTTAGTACTCAAGTATTATCCACTTTAGTTAGTAGTTATCCAGCAGTTTGTTACGTTTATCCAGCAGTTAGTACTCAAGTATTATCCCGCTAGTTAGTACAAACATGTATTTTATCCAGCATTTAGTACTAGTTTTATCCACATTTGCACACAGTAGTTTCCAGCAGTTTTGTTACGTAGTTTTCCACTAGTTAGTACTAGTTACCAGCTAGTTAAATCGTGTCCCGACACAGTATGACATATAGACTAATGTTCCTTTAGTTACATGAAATGTTGTTCTCTTTACCAAACAAAAACACACACACAACCACACACACACACAAACACACACACACACACACACACACACACACACACACACACACACACACTCACACTCACACATCGATGCACACACACATGCACACACATATTCTTCCAAGCCCACACACACACGGCAGGCCAAGCCCACACACACACACACACACACACACGGCGGGCCAAGCCCACACATGCAAGATTGAGATAGAGAGTCACAAAGGGAGTTTGGAGAAAAACGAAGAGAAAACTCGAGTAGCAGAAACGAACACACACAACAACCCCCCACAAACACACACACAACCACCAAAAACACCAAAAACACACACACACACACACACACACACACACACACACACACACACACACACACACACACAGAACTGTGGAGTAGGAGAAACTGACAGACTTTACAGGATGAAAAGAAGAGACACTGAAAGAACAGAAAGAACAGACTGCAGATGAAAAGAAAAGAAAAGAAAAGAAAAGAAAGGATTGCAGTTGAACAGAGGAGGAAGGAGAGAGAGGAGAGAAGGATTGCTATGGGGGAGGAAATGAAAAGAGAACGTTTCCGGAAATGAGAAATGAAAAAATGGTGACAGGCAGAAGAATGGTAGAGACACAGAGACACACACACACACACACACACACACACACACACACACACACACACACACACCAAAACAAAAACAACAAAACACACACACACACACAGAAGAACACACACAAACCCCACACACAACACACACAACAACACCACACACACACACACACACACACCACACACACCACACACCACACACACACACACCACACACACACACACAACACAAACACCCAAACACCAGAAGAATGGCAAGGAATCAATGAAAAGACATGAATCAGCCCCCAACACAGATTTGGAGGAATACACCTACCACCTCACAGAACAACATTACACCCACACCACACAAAAACAAACCAAAATACCACTACCCACACAAACACACAACCACAACACACATACCCACACCAAAACACACAAACCCACACCCAACAAAACTCCAACACAAAACACAAACAACTACTCCCAAAAGGGTTTAGCTGTTTTTTTTCTTCGAGTTCAGGGAAGGCTCCACTAAGGAAATCCCCTTTTTTCCTTTCCCTTTTTTTCTTCTCTTCCTTTTCCCCCTCCTTCTTCCTCTCTTCCTTTTCCCCTCCTTCCCTCCCTTCCCCCTTTTGTTCCCGTCTTTTACTTTTCCATTGAATCAACTTTTGTTTCCTGTTTTTGTCTGCCTGTCTCCTGTTGTGTCCCCTTTTGTTTGCCTGTCCCCCTGCGCCTTCTCTGATTCCTGCCCTTCTGTCCCCTTTTTCTGTCTCCTGTTTTTTCTGTCTTCATTGTCTCCCTCTTTTCCTGTATGCCTTTTTCCCTGGGACCGCCTGTTGTCGTCTTTGTCTACTGTCTGGGCCTTTTGTTGTCTTTGCCTGCCCCTTTCTGTTTCCCCGCCGCCCTTTGTCCCTGCGGTTTGCGTTCCTCTGTTCCTTTTTTCGTATGCCCCCTTTTTGTTTCCTTTGCTTTGCCTTCTGCTGTCGTTGTTCCCCGTTTGCCGCCTGTGTCTGTTTCGCTTCTTGTCTGTTGTGCACTTTCCCCGGCCCGCTGTCTGTTGTCTGCCGTCTTTTTTGTTGCGTCCGCTGGTTTTTTGTTTCCCCTCCCCTTCCCCGATTGGTGTTTCGCTTTCTGTCCGTCTCTTGTTTTTTCTGCTTGAATTTTGGGTTTCACCCTTAATTTCCCGTTCCCACCCCGCCTGTCTGGCTGCCTGTGCCGCCTGTCGCTGGCGCGCTTTCCCCCCTCCCGCCCCCCCCCCCACACCCCCGCCCGCCTTTTCCCACCACCCCCCCCCCCCCCCCCCCACCCCCCCCCCCCCCCCCCCACCCCCCCACCCCCCCCCCCCCCCTCTCTCTTCTCTTTCTCTTTTCTTTCTCTCTCTCCTTTTCTCTCTCTTCCCCTTTTCCTCTCCTTCTCCTCCTTCTCCCCTCTTCTTCTCTTCCCCCCTCCCTTCCTCCTTTTTTTCCCCTCTTTTTCCCCCCTTTCTCTTCCCCCCCTGTCCCTTCTCTTTCTCCCCTCTTTCCTGCCTCTCCACCCCCCTCTTCCTCTCCTTTTCCTCCTCCCCTCTCCCCTCCTCCTCTTATTCCCCTGCTCTCCTTCCCCTTTCCCCTTACCCCCCTCCCTTCCTCTCCCCTCCCCTTTCTCCCCTCCTCTCCCTTTTCCCCCCCCCACCCCTCCTCCCTTCCCTCCCCCTCCTCCCTTCCTTTTCTTCCTCTTCCCTTTCCCTTTTTTCCTTTTTTTTCCTTTCCTCTTTTTCGTTCCTATTCCTTCCCCCCCCCCCTTTTTTCCCTTCCCCTTTCTTTTCTCCTTTCTTCTTTCCTCTTCCTCTTCCTCCCCCCCCTCTCTTCCTCCCTTCTCTTTTTCTGCCCTCCTCCCCTCTTTTCTTTTCTCTCTCCCTCCTCCTTCCTCCCTTTTTTTTTTTTTTTTCTTTTCCCACCTCCCTCTTTCCCTCTCCCCCTCCCTCTCCTCCTTCCCCCCTTTTCCCTCCTCCCCCCCCCTCTCCTTTCCCTCCCCCCCCCCCCCCCCCCCCCCCCCCCCCCCCCCCCCCCCCCCCCCCCCCCCCTCATTTTTTCCCCTTCTCTCCTCTGCCCTTTTACCTCTCTCCTTTCCCCCCCTCATCCTATTTTATCTTTTTCCTCCTCTCCTTTCCCCCTTCCCCCTCCCCCCCCCCCCCTCCTCTCTCACCTCCCTTTTTCTTCCCCTCTCCCCCCCCCTCCTCCCCCTCCTTCACCCCTCCTCCCCCCCCTCCCCCCCCCCCCCTCTCTCCCCTCCCCTCCCCTTATTCCTGCCCCTCTCTTCTTCTTTATACCTCCCCATTACTTCTTTCCTTTTCTCTTTTTCTCCCTTCCCCCTTTCCTTTCTTTTTCTCCTCTCCCTTTCTCCCTCTCCCTCCTCTTTCTTTCCTCCTGGCCCTCCTTCCTCTCCTTCTTCTTTCCTCTTCCTTCTTCCCCTTCCCTTCTTCCTTTCCACCTCCTTTCCCCTTCCTTTTTTCTCCAATCCCTTCCTTCCCCTCTTACCCCCCCCCCCCCCCTCTCCCCCCCCCCCCCTCTCTTTCCCCCTCCCCCTCCCCTCACCACCTCCACTCCCTCCCCCCCCTCTTCCTCTTATTTTCCCCCCCCCTCTTTCCTTCCTCTCCCCCCTTTCTTCTTCTTTCCCCCCCCCCCCCTCTTCTATCTCCCCCCCCCTCTCCTTCCCCTCACCTTCCCCTCACCCTCCTTTCCCCCCCCTTCCCCCCCCCCTCCCCCTCACTCCTCTTACCCTCCCCTCTTTTTCTTCCCCTCTCTTCTCCTCCTTCCTGCCTCCCTTTTTTTCCTTTCTTCTTTCTTTTTCTCCTCTCTTTCCTTTTTTCCCCCCTCTCTTTCTCCCCCCCTTTTTTTTTTTCTCCCTTCTTCCTTCCCCTCCCTTCTTTCCCCCCCCCCCTCTCCCCTACCCTTTTCCTCCCCCCTATCCCTCTCCTTCTCCCTCCTTTCCTCCCTCCCTCCCCTCCTTCCCCCCCCCTCTCCCTCTTCCCCTCTCCCCCCCCCCCCCCTTTTCCCTCTTTCCCCCTCCCCCTTCCCCTTTCCCTTTCATCTCTCTTCACATCTCTCCTCTTCCCCCCCACCTTCCCCTTCCCCTCCCCTTTCTTCCCCCCCCCCCCCTCTACCCCCTCTCCCCTTCTTCCCTCTAACCCCTCCCCCTCTCCCCTCTTTCTCTTTTCTTTTCTTTTCCCTCCCCCTTCTCTTCTCCCATTTTCCTTTCTATTCTCCTCCCCTCCTTTTCCTTTTTCCTTTTTTTCCTCCTCCCTTTCCCCTCCATCCCATCTTCTTTTTTTTTTACCCCTTTTTTCCCTTCTTT
>NW_026945472.1:42500-47500 GCF_034702125.1 Engraulis encrasicolus | reverse complement strand
TCTTCTGAACCTTTTTGAGTTTTGGACTGAATGAACTGTTATGTTTTGTTATTTTCTTCAATAACAAATGATAATGTGAACAACCATGACGAGCTGATTATTTAATAGGTCCTGTACTTCCTTAACAACCAGCACTGGTTGCCCTGGACTCTCTGGTTGCTGGGATACGGTGGGAGAGAGCTGCTGTGATTGGCCTGCTCTAATTGGTTTCTGGCTCCTGATTGGTCGGCTGTAATTGGGTTTCATTTGGTGCTCAAACACAACAGCAGCCTTCTTGAATTGCTTCAATAGAATGCTCATCTCTGCCAATCTCTTCTCTTCTCTTCTCTTCTCTTCTCTTCTCTTCTCTTCTCTTCTCTTCTCTTCTCTTCTCTTCTCTTCTCTTCTCTGTTACTCTCTCCTTCCCTTCTCTCTTCTCTTCTCTTCTCTTCTCTTCTCTTCTCTTCTCTTCTCTTCTCTTCTCTTCTCTCCTCTCCTCTCCTCTCCTCTCCTCGTCTCGTCTCGTCTCGTCTCGTCTCGTCTCGTCTCGTCTCGTCTCGTCTCTTCTCTCCTCTCCTCTCCTCTCCTCTCCTCTTCTCTTCTCTTCTCTTCTCTTCTCTTCTCTTCTCTTCTCTTCTCTTCTCTTCCCTCGCTTCAGTGCTCAATCATAATGATATTATTACTAGCGCTAGTAAGCTAGCTAGCTAGCGTCATGGTGCTTCTTAGTTAGCGTAGCCTAGCGTCATGGTGCTTCATAGTTAGCGTAGCCTAGCGTCATGGTGCTTGTACATATGCTGCCATAAGTCCACAGTACCTGGACTCCAATGTATATTGTGTGTGTGCGTGTGTGTGCGTGCGTGTGTGTGACACACTTATGCCTTCACCATCTCAGGCTGAGTTGAAGTGCCAACGCTCAGCCTTATACATGTAGGCCTACTGCTAGCCAGCAACATTGAACACACACACACACACACACACACACACACACACACACACACACACACACACACACACACACACACACACACACACACACACACACACACACACACACACACACAATGATCTGAATGTGATTTCAGGTTTAAAAAATGGTCAGTAATGTGTATGTGTGTCTCCTTTGGACTAGCTTGGAACACACACACACACACACACACACACACACACACACACACACACACACACAGCAGAGTTACGCTGGTGACTGCAAGCAGGACACTGAGCCCTCAGGCACTGTTACCGAGCCGTGTGTGTGTGTGTGCGTGTGTGTGTGCGTGTGTGTGTGTGTGTAATGTATGTGCTTGCCTGAAGGCATGTTGTCTGTCACATCAACTAAGCCTCTACAGCAACCCACGCTAGTCCTGCTCTCTAGACACACGCACACACACACACACACACACACACACACACACACACACACACACACACACACACACACACACACACACACACACACACACACACACACACACACACACACACACATTGCAGAGCCTTCTCTTTCTCCCAGTCAAGAATGTAAATGTGTGTATAGATGTCCCCTCTCCACACACACACACACACACACACACACACACACACACACACACACACACACACACACACACACACACACACACACACACACACACACACACACACACACACACACACACACACATTACAGAGCCTTCTCTTTCTCCCAGTCAAGAATGTAAATGTGTGTATAGATGTTCCGCGTGCATGCGACCAAACTCTCCCTCCAGAGTACTCGGATGGCTGCAATCCTTCTAGAATACTCTGATGTTAAGACTGGAGTCTTCTAGAATTCTAGAACAAGAACTCTGGTGTCCCTGTCTGCAATCCTTCTAGAATCCTCTGATGTAAAGACTGGAGTCCTTCTAGAATTCTAGAACCAGAATCCTTCTAGAATCTTCTGACAGGGGTCCTTCTTTAGAATCCTCTTGTTTCTCTCCTCCAGCATACTTGACTGTATATACTTGTAAGAAAGTGTTATTGAACCACACTCTCTTCTTGAAATAAAAAATAAGGACAAAATAACATGAACTGTGTTTGTGGTGTTCGTTTTTCATGTGTAGTACACCTGCAGCTGGTTTGGAGAAAAATATAAAACTTAAATTAACTACTGTAGTTGTCTTGCTATTGGTTTTTTACATCATTTCAACAGGTCTGTGTAGACTTTTTACCACACAAAGGCAACTGTGTGTGTGTGTTTGTGTTTGTGTGTGTGTGTTTTAATACTGCTCAATTTTCAACTTAAATTAACCAGGCCATTCTGACCTGTAATGTATTACATAGAACCCTATGTGTAGTACACCTGCAGCTGGTTTGGAGAAAAATATAAAACTTAAATTAACTACTGTAGTTGTCTTGCTATTTTTTTTTTTTTTACATCATTTCAACAGGTCTGTGTAGACTTTTTACCACACAGAGGCAACTCAACAGGAGAGAAGGTAGAACCCTGGAAACATGTAGACGCGTGTGTGTGTGTGCGTGTGCGTGTGTGTGTGTGTGTGTGTGTTAATACTGCTCAATTTTTGCAACAATTGGTAGTTTAGCAATATGACGAAGGAGGTGCCATGTCTACCTCTAAACAACTTAAATTAACCAGGCCATTCTGTCCTGTAATGTATTACATAGGACCCTGTGATTCTAATCAGTCCCTACTGATTAGTATGAAATTTGTTTCCATCACTATTTTTTTATTTGTAATGCTGCCTTCTTGATGAGATCCAAGTGCGTGTGTTTGTGCGCGCGCGCGCGCGCGCGTGTGTGTGTGTGTGTGTGTGTGTGTGTGTGTGTGTGTGTGTGTGTGTGTGTGTGTGTGTGTGTGTGTGTGTGTGTGTGTGTGTGTGTGTGTGTGTGTGTGTGTGTGTGTGTGTGCGTGCGTGTGTTTCTCACTGTCTTTTTATTTTGTCCACAGCGTCTTCTGCTTGGAAGATTATCAATATGTGATGTGGAATTACACACACACACACACACACACACACACACACACACACACACACACACACACACACACACACACACACACACACACACACACACACACATATACGGATAGAAACGTGCACACACACACACACGAACTCAGTCATATGCACACACACACACACACACATATAAGGATAGAAACGCACACACACACACACTGACTCAGTCATATGCACACACACACACTCTTCAATACCTTGTAATTGCCACCCACTGTAAGGCTGCCTCATAACCTTTTAGACAAATAGCTATGCACACACACACACACACACACACCACACACTCACACAGGGCGCGTGCAAACACTTCTATACACACACACACTCAGACTTCCACAAACTGCTCGACTGCCTCCTAGCCTTTCATCTCTCAGTTCCAAATTAGCCCCCATCATCAACAGCAAACACACACACACACACAGGAACGCACACACACAGGAGCACACACACACAAATGCATACACACACATGTGCGCACGCACACAAACACACCCACGCACACGCACGCGCACACACACACAAACGCATGCGCGCACACACACACATGCACGCATGCACATAAACACGCACACACACATACACACACACACACATGCGCACGTTCAACACACACACACACACACACACACACACACACACACACACTGTCAGTACTCCCGGCGTGTGGACTGGCTGGTCAATTCAGCCAGTGGCCATACATCTTCATTTCCTCTGTAAATGTGTGTGTGTGTGTGTGTGTGTGTGTGTGTGTGTGTGTGTGTGTGTGTGTGTGTGTGTGTGTGTGTGTGTGTGTGTGTGTGTGTGTGTGTGTGTGTGTGTGTGTGTGTGTGTGTGTGTGTGTGTGTGGAGAGACATGAATGAACACACACAGGGCTGTTGGAGTGATGGATGATAGGCGTGTGTGTGTGTGTGTGTGTGTGTGTGTGTGTGTGTGTGTGTGTGTGTGTGTGTGTGTGTGTGTGTGTGTGTGTGTGTGTGTGTGTGTGTGTGTGTGTCTGTGTTCTTAAGAGCAGAGGTGGGCCAGGGGAGAGACAGATCACTACACAACACTACCTCAATCACTCACACACACACACACACACACACACACACACACACACTTCTCCATCAGCCTGTCAGAGTGGCCAGCCAGCAAAGACACACACACACACGCAAACACACACACACACACACACACACACACACACACACACACACACACACACACACACACACACACACCCTTCTCCATCCGCCTGTCAGTGTCCTACCAGTAAAGACTGCTACTGCTCTCTGTCTCTCTGCAGTAGAGTCTATTCACACACACACACACACACACACACACACACACACACACACACACACACACACACACACACACACACACACACACACACACACACACACACACACACACATGTCTTTTTTCCCCTGCTCTGTACATTCTGCTTCTCGCTTCACGTTGTCGGTCCATCTATATGCCTGCTGCAATAATTTATTCTCTTTATTCTGTGTCCCCGAACCTGCCTATCTGTCTCTCTATCTGGCTCCTGCAATAGTTAGATTCTTTATTCTCTTTCCGAAGGTCTGTCTGTACAAGTGTTCCTGTCCTAATTGACGAGACAAAGAGAAGGAGAGAGAACTCCACACATAATGAGAGAGAGAGAGAGAGAGAGAGAGAGAGAGAGAGAGAGAGAACAAACGAACTGAACACAGAATACAGAATACAGGAGAGAGAGAGAGAGAGAGAGAAGGAGAAAGAACTGAACACAGAATCCAGAAGTTTCTCTTGAGAGGCAGATCCACAGTCTCCTCTTGCAGTCTGCCTCCCTGTATTCCCTTTCTTCCACACGTCTTACTCTCTCGTTATTCCATCAGTCTGTCTACGGTAACACTTTAGAATAATGGATGCAAAAAAGCATTATAAAGACTTAATAAATAATTAACTATTGATGAACAAAACATTAACAAACGTTTGTAAATGACTAGGAAATGTAAACAAATGCTTGTAAATGACTAGGAAATGTTATGTTAATATTTTATATTTAT
>NW_026945472.1:32500-35000 GCF_034702125.1 Engraulis encrasicolus | reverse complement strand
AAATATAAAAGGGCAGGTCTTCAGAAATGGAGTTCGGGGGTTTTGCATCTGAACTCTTCACATGTACCTGTATTACCAGAGAGAGTAGAGAGAGAGGTTCCATTGGCCCATTGTTTCCTGGTTCTATTATTGCCCCCTTTAGGCAGACCTAGGCAGACCTAAGGACTGTTCTATTCAATGCTAGGAGTATTATGACACGCCCCTTTAGGCAGACCGGAACCTGGTCATGTTATGTGCCCATAGCAACCTATTACAATGGCATATCTCTATACTTAAAGAATCTCCGGTATTACTATGTTTCAGTCTCAGTTCTCCAATGGATTATAACTGCACTGGCAAGGTGTGGAATAGTCAACTGTAAAAAGCTATGAGAATAATATAATTATACAATACTACAATATATGTAGTATTGGGACGAGGACGAGCATTGGACGAGCATTGGAAACAAGCATTGGAAATTAGCTTTTGGCTATAAATGCTATGATGCTTGCTGTTTTGGTTGTTATGCAACCTACATGTTATGTATCTGTCCCTATCAAATAAACTAAACTAATATCTATAATATCTACAGTAAGTCATGGATTCTCTCAATACCCTCATGTCATATAAGAGACAACATGGCGTCATGAAAAGTAAGTACGATAACACAGAGATTTGAACTGTCTTTGTACAACGCCTTTGCAAGTTAACATGTCCTCCACAATGCCCCGGGTCTCTGCACGTGTCCTCCACAACTAATTCCCCATTTCTCTTGCTTATTTTGCTGTTCTTGGCCGAAGAAACATCACTTTAATGACAGGTTAGGGTTAGGCTTGGTTTTGGTCGGGGCACAGCAGAGAATTTTTGTGTTTAGCAACAAAAAGTTTGCCGTGGCAACAGAAAATCGCAAACACAGCAGGAAAACTGTGAACCTCGTCAAGTGACAAAAGTGCTGTTCTGCTGCGTTTAAGGAGCTCGACTTCACTTGAAAAGGCGTCACATCGCAACACAGAATGCACTAGTGGGAGATGCATAGGCCTTTGCATGATGCCAGTCTGGCATGAGATACATACGCCTTTACATGATGCCAGTCTGGCGTGAGATGCATACGCCTTTACATGATGCCAGTCTGGCGTGAGATGCATACGCCTTTACATGATGCCAGTCTGGCGTGAGATGCATACGCCTTTACATGATGCCAGCCTGACTACTGAGTAAATACGCATTTACATGATGCCAGCCTGACATGAGATGCATACGCCTTTACATGATGCCAGCCTGACATGAGATGCATACGCCTTTACATGATGCCAGCCTGACATGAGATGCATACGCCTTTACATGATGCCAGCCTGACATGAGATGCATACGCCTTTACATGATGCCAGTCTGACATGAGATGCATACGCCTTTACATGATGCCTTTACATGATGCCAGTCTGGCGTGAGATGCATAGGCCTTTGCATGATGCCAGTCTGGCATGAGATACATACGCCTTTACATGATGCCAGTCTGGTTATGGTGAGATACATACGCCTTTACATGATGCCAGTCTGGCGGGAGATACATACGCCTTTACATGATGCCAGTCTGGCGGGAGATACATACGCCTTTACATGATGCCAGTCTGGCGGGAGATATATACGCCTTTACATGATGCAAGTCTGGCATGAGATGCATACGCCTTTGCATGATGCCTTTGCATGATGCAAGTCTGGCATGAGATGCATACGCCTTTGCATGATGCCAGTCTGGCGTGAGATACATACGCCTTTACATGATGCCAGTCTGGTGTGAGATACATACGCCTTTACATGATGCCAGTCTGGCGGGAGATACATACGTCTTTACATGATGTCAGTCTGGCGTGAGATACATACGCCTTTACATGACGCCAGTCTGGTTACTGTGAGATACATACGCCTTGACATGATGCCAGTCTGGTTAGGGTGAGAAACATACGCCTTTACATGATGCCAGTCTGGCGGGAGATGCATACGCCTTTACATGATGCCAGTCTGGCGGGAGATGCATACGCCTTTACATGATGCCAGTCTGATTCGGGTGAGATACATACGCCTTTACATGATGCCAGTCTGGCGGGAGATGCATACGCCTTTGCATGATGCAAGTCTGGCATGAGATGCATACGCCTTTGCATGATGCCAGTCTGGCGTGAGATACATAAGCCTTTACATGATGCCAGTCTGGCGTGAGATACATATGCCTTTGCATGATGCCAGTCTGGCGTGAGATAAATACACCTTTACATGATGCCAGTCTGGCGTGAGATACATATGCCTTTGCATGATGCCAGTCTGGCGTGAGATGCATACATCTTTACATTATGCCAGTCCGGCGTGAGATACATATGCCTTTACATGATGCCAGTCTGGCGTGAGATGCATACGCCTTTACATGATGCCAGTCTGGCGTGAGATGCATACGCCTTTGCATGATGCCAGTCTCTACGAGAAATCAGCCTGGTCAAGCTTTGGCAATTATGTGACAGGATTCTAA
>NW_026945472.1:7500-22500 GCF_034702125.1 Engraulis encrasicolus | reverse complement strand
TTCTCTTCTCTTCTCTTCTCTTCTCCTCCCCTCTCTTCTCTCCTCTCCTCTCCTCTCCTCTCCTCGCCTCCTCTTCTCTTTTTTTGCCAACTTCAGGCGTTAAATTCAGAACACATCTGCTCCAACATGTGACATAAATACACGCACACACACACACACACACACACACACACATACACACAGACACACACACACACACACACACACACACACACACACGCACACACACGCACACACACAGCCAACCAGTAAAACACTACCCATAGTTCTTCCGGTTCCCCCCCAAAAAACAGCCTGGCCTTTGGAGTTGTGACTCATTCTCACATATGTGCGGGCGTGTGTGTGTGTGTGTGTGCGAGTGCGTGCGTGCGTGACAGAATTTGGTAAAACTGCTTTTATTCATTGTGCCCCAACTCACTGGAATGAACTGCAGAAATCTCTTAAGCTTGCTGTTTTTATGTCTGTAGCCGAGTTTAAAACCTATCTTAATCACACTTTTAAATCTGTCTGCACTTGCTTTTAATATTTTAATCTCCTTCTAATGTTGTTTTATGTTTATTATTTTATGGTTTTTATTGTGTAATTTTATCTCTTTATCCATATTGATTTGTTCTGTTTTGTCTGTGTCTTGTCTGTAAATGTAACTTTTATGTGTGCTGCCGCCTTGGCCAGGGCTCACTTGTAAAAGAGAATTTTATTCGCAATGTGATTTTATTTCCCTGGTAAAATAAAGGTAAAATAAAATAATTAAAAAAAAATTTGTGTGAGTGCGTGTGTGCACGTGTGTGTGTCCGTGCTTGCATGTGTGTGTGTTTGTGCGTGTGTGTGTGTCCTCGTGTGTGTGTGTGTGTGTGTGTGTGTGTGTGTGTGTGTGTGTGTGTGTGTGTGTGTGTGTGCAGTGCATGTGTGTCCGTGCATGTGTGAGTGTGTGCGTGTCCGTGTGCGTGACTGTTAGTGTGTGTGTGCGTGTGTATGGCTGTCATGCATTGATCCGCCAAAGATTAGTCAGACGGCATTTCATTAATAAGTCAACAAAATGGCAGTTGCAGCGCGAGAAATTATGAAACCGGTATATATATCCCTCTTTAGTTGACTACAGCGGCCACTCTCTAATCTCTCTAGTATGTTGTTCAGTCACGAACACCCACTGAGTAAAACGGAACCAACTCCCGCCTCGTCATTGAGCACGTTTGATCCGTCCTTGTGGCCAATCGAGTCGCGGATCCCCACTCTCAGATATGTATGCTGTTGTCTCTGTTGAGGTCTAGCCTACATTTCTAAATGTTAACAGTGCTCTACCAACACTTTTAGGCCTACATCTCAGTCTGTAGGCTACTCTTAGGGAAATTATAGTCTACAGCGTACAGGCGTACAGGCGTTACAGCGTACAGGCTTTAAAAGCCACTGTTAAAGCCACTGCTGTCACTCCCCTTGCCCGAGTCAACAGCGGCGCCCTCAGCGACTCGGCGAGAGACGAATCCTGACTGAGTTGTTGATAGCAGCAAATCCCCTACGGATATGATCAACGCCTAAGTTTCGTTTTTGCCACGAGTGTGCGAGTCGCAAGGCAACTCGGCAGCGGAAGCGAGTGGTCATCTGCTGCTCGCCTCCTGTCTGTCCCTGCTCAACTACACTCCTGCTCCCAAATATTTGACTTGTAGTTTTCTTAAATGCAAACACACACATTACTTATTGCAAAATCAGGAACATGCCGTTGCAATGCTGCCAAAGGTTCTTCAAGTCATGGTTGCATTGTTAGTCAGGAGAACCAAGTGGGTCGGACCACTGCATGAGTTTCTGGACTGTGACGATTCATAAAGTGAGTTTTGTTCATCAAACTGTCTTACTCTTTGATTTACCAACGTGAATTGATAAATGGGACAAAACAGGCGAGGCGCATAGCCACTTAACGTAAGAAACGCATAGCGGCTTAACGTAAGAAAAGTTTGAAAAAATACATTATTATTATTTATTTTATTTATTTCAAATAAGTGATCCGAGTGATCCGAGTGATCCGTCTAATCCGGATACCCTCCTTGGAATGATCCAGTCAACCTGGACGCCCCAAAGATTCGAGTTAAGCACCTCTACTTCCATGTCTATGAAAGGTTTGGTATGAATGTCCTACGAAACCATATATGTAGAATCCCATGTGTAAACAAACCAATCCCTTGCCTCCGTGTATGTAGAATGCCATGTGTAAACAAACCAATCCCTCGCCTCCATTATGTTCCATTACCCACATCCCCTTAATGTTGCGTTCA
Source organism: Engraulis encrasicolus (assembly GCF_034702125.1). Taxonomy (NCBI): domain Eukaryota; kingdom Metazoa; phylum Chordata; class Actinopteri; order Clupeiformes; family Engraulidae; genus Engraulis; species Engraulis encrasicolus. Next base: position 20,236 of record NW_026945472.1, on the reverse strand, counting down.
GACCAAGAACGAACACACACACCCTTAGCAGAGGACCAAGAGCAAACTACGCTGCACACACACACACACACACACCCTTAGCAGAAGACCAAGAGCGAACTACGCTGCACACACACACACACCCTTAGCAGAAGACCAAGAGCGAACTACGCTGCCTGGTAGCGGAGGTAGCAGAAGAAGTTTCACCTTGAATTCACTGTATTCGCTCTGGACGCGACATTGACGTGTTTGATTTAGCTAATCACATAACGGCTCTGGCTTGACAGCCTGGGACATTCGGAGATGTGAACATTCCAGTTGGTCGTTACCATACGATCATCTTGACTTTAATCGTTAAAATCCGCTCTGGTCGCTCAGTTCGCTTCGCTCCTGGCGAATTCGCACTGGTAGCGCTGGTCGCGCCACCTCCATAGAGAAACAATGACTTCCGTCGCTCCATTCATGTTGGTCGTTACTGGTGTGAATAAGGCATTATTGTTCCATTATTGTTCCTGACTCACGTACTCACACACACACATACTCACACACACACATACTCACACACACACACACACACGCACAAGCACAAGCACACACACACGCACACGCACACGTACACGCACACACACACTCTCTCTCTCTCTCTCTCTCTCTCTCTCTCTCTCTCTCACACAACCCCATCATAGAGACCCGCAGAGCTGAACAGCAGTGTGTGTGTGTGGCTGAGGAGCTGTGTGTGTGTGTGTGTGTGTGTGTGTGTGTGTGTGTGTGTGTGTGTGTGTGTGTGTGTGTGTGTGTGTGTGTGTGTGTGTGTGTGTGTGTGTGTGTGTGTGTGTGTGTGTGTGTGAGGAGCAGTGTGTCGGCTGCTACCGGAAACAATGGCTGGCCTGGGGGAATACACTGAACAGCTATGAAGACCATAAATAACACGCACACACACACACACACACTCACACACACACACACACACACACACACACACACACACACACACACACACACACACACACACACACACACACACACACACACACACACACACACACACACACACACACTCTCTCTCTCTCTCTCTCTCTCTCACACACACACACACACACACACACACACACACACACACACACACACACACACACACACACACACACACACACACACACACACACACACACACACACACACAGAAGACAGAGAAACCCAGAGAGCCTCTTTCCCCCATCACGCTGGTCCTTTAGGGTGGTAGTAATATATGACTGCTAAGGTGAGGCATTGCCAGCTGTTTGTGTTTCAAAATCATAACGTGTGTGTGTGTGTGTGTGTGTGTGTGTGTGTGTGTGTGTGTGTGTGTGTGTGTGTGTGTGTGTGTGTGTGTGTGTGTGTGTGTGTGTGTGTGTGTTTGTGTGTGTGTGTGTGTGTGTGTGCCAGCACGCTACGGGACAGTCAAAATTTATGACTGCTATGGGGAAACATTGCCAGCTGTTTTTGTGTGTGTGTGTGCGTGTGCGTGTGTGTGTGTGTGTGTGTGTGTGTGTGTGTGTGTGTGTGTGTGTGTGTGTGTGTGTGTGTGTGTGTATGTGTGTGTGCAACATGGCATCATGATGACAAATAAGTCAGACAACACACTGATTTGAACCCACGATCACGTGTGTGCAGCACACCTTTGCAAGTTAAGGCGTGCTCCACAACTACATCCTGTGACAGGTTTAGGTTTTGGGATGGTTTTGGCCTGGACACAATTTTGCAACAAATTCACCAACCCCTTGCTTATTCCGTAGTTACGCAGAAACGTTACTTTAACAGTATTTTCACGTTTATTAACTCATTGGCTGCCAGCCATTTTCATAAAAGAGTACCTCGGAGTGCCAGCCATTTTTCAGCATTTTGGGTGTTTTTTGGAGGCTCACAGAAAATTGAGTTATGTGTCTATGTCAACACCATACCTATCAAAACACAGATTAGACGCTCATCTGTCATCAGAAAAAAACGGTGTCTCTCTACCCCTTTCCGTTCTTTCATAATCATCTGTTGAAATTAAGTGGAATTCGCCAAAATGCTGCTTTCTAGCCAAAAAGCTGAGAAAACGCCATTTGAAGTAGAACTATAACTGCAAACGTTTTTGCCCGTAATGGCATCGTCCTAACAACTCCAAACCTATCAGCTGCTATTACACAGTCTTCTGTCATCTGTAGCCTGAACAAAAAGATAATTTGTATGACCTTTTCAACCTAATATACTGAAATATAACGGGGGGACTCGAAAACAAGGGTGTTTTGGTTTAGTTGCTGGCGCGCAGCATGGATCATGACAGCAGTTGCCCCTAACTCCGGTAACTCCCTACCTCTCCCTCTCCCTCTCTCTCTCCCCTCGTTGGAGAACGAATCACAGCTGGTTTATTTCCTCCAGAAATAGTACCGTGTTGTGTCTTGTGGGGAGGGAGGCAGGTAGGCAGGCAGCACCGCTTAGCGTAGCTTACTGCAGCTTCTTTGGCAGAGCGGACAATTTGCAGATTGATGATTACTGTCATCATGGTTCTGCTATAGTGATCTTGTCATATATTGTTCAATGAATTTTCTTTTGATAAAGTACTGATCACACATCCAACATTTCACAAGCCGATTGGAGTGGTGAATGCTAGCTGGTCTGAGGCTAAGTGCAATGCTTTCTAATGTGAGCTGAATGCATCTGACCAGACACAAAGGCTACTCTGTTCCAAGAATCTGCAACCCCCCTGTCTTTTTTGATGATACAGTAAGCTGATCATACTATACAGATCCATAAAAATAACTGTGGATTGAGTAAAAAATAGTTGACTTACCAAGGCTCCTTTATTTAGGCTTAGTTGTAAGTTGTTAGCGATTTCGTGCTAGCTAGCTAGCTAGCGTAGCAAACTTTATACCCAAGTTACCTCAGTTGGGACACATCACCACTAGTCCCGTGCATTCTCCTGTTAGATGATATTTTGTAAGCAACATCCTGATGTTGTGTAGGCTGATCACATTATCCAAAATGAAAGGTTGTCACACAGATCATCTCATGGTGTATTTTGGGCAAGTTAGCTACAATGCCTTCTAGCTAGATAGCAACAGGGGATTGTATTTTGGTCATGAGAGGAAGGTTTTTTTTTGGTCAGGCTCTGACACTAAAATCAGTAGCCTACCTGTGTTAAAATCAGAGGGCAAGAAAGTAGACTACTGTCACAGGTGCTTTACTTTCAAAAATGATTTTGCTATGCTACTTTTGAGATTATATTATAATAGTAAAAAAGGGGTGTTTTTGTCTTGACATTTCATCTTGCTCTGAGCTAAAGCCCTGCCTTGACTGTTCCTAAGGACACTTCTGCCACCTACAGGAACAGTTAGAAAATGCCTAGAGGCTTGAAATTCATACAGAAGATAGGTCAGACCGTCCTCGAGGCCTGGCTGTAAAAAAACGCAATTGTCGGCGAACGACGTCGAAGGTAGGGGGCGTCACTATTTGAAATGACGTCATTCGACGGCCAAGGCAGCCAATGAGTTAAGCATCAACAGCAGGGAAGGGGTTGAGGCTCTGTGCACAGGGTTTAGGGATTAGTTTAGGGATTAGATGCGTTTAAATGTTTTACATTAGATTAGATGCGTTTAAATGTGTTGTCCTTACATATGTACGGATACAAATTGACATTAAAGTACTTGACGGTTGGAGCAGGGTTCACCCAAACACATTTTATTCTTCTTTTAGGGTGCCGACCAAAGTAATGTAGAACTGAAAAAAAAAAAAAACTAAACAAAAACAAATCGTATTTAGACATGCATGAATACAAGGTAAGAAAATACAGTTGATCATCGAACCATTGCCTGAGCCGCATACAGCTAAGTAACCTGGTCTCTGGTTTTATGCCTCAGAGCAGGGGTGTCAAACTCAAATTGAAATGATTTGAAATGATCTCGCGGGCCAAATAAAATGGCTCCGCGGGCCAAATTTGGCCCCCGGGCCTGAGTTTGACATCCCTGCCTCAGAGGTTCCAACTTTGGGCATCTGGTTGTTTTGTTTTCCAGTGGGAAAGATGTGTTTGTGTGTGTGTGTGTGTGTGTGTGTGTGTGTGTGTGTGTGTGTGTGTGTGTGTGTGTGTGTGTGTGTGTGTGTGCACTCGTCATATGTTTGTGTTAGCACGGCTAGGTTACGTGAAATAATTCTACACATTTAGCCGTGCTGCTAAGTTGCCATTTTAGGTCAAGCACTAATTATACAGTTCGTTGAAATAGTGTAATTTTAAATGCGCAACTGTTTTCCCAGTTCTTCTCAGACTCCCCAAATATACTACTGATGGAAATGAACGCTAGATCCGGAACTTTGTGAGGGCTGCGCAAAACCAAATGGGATCGTGAAATTGGCCACACTTGACCATATACGGTCAATTTCGCTGCCAGTTTTGTCGGCAGGACTTCAGCAGAATCCTATGGCGATGGACTAACTCCATATATAGATGTCTCGGTAACACTTTATTTTAGGGATACATCTATTAGCAATAATACATACAATGTTAATGCCTAGAGAAGTACCTTGTACCTTGTAAGGCATGTACTAAGCAAATGCTAAGGCCTACTAGGTCCTTGCTAATGTTACATTGGTAATAAATCCCTTATTGTGCATGAACAAGACATTTGCGAATACATGCCCAACAAATGTTTCATTTTGCTTTGTACATGCCTTACAAGTTACTTATACAGGCACATTGTATGTATTAGTGCTAATAGATGTATCCCTAAAATAAAGTGTTACCGATGTCTCTGATGAGGACAAAGTGCAGACTGAGTGTACTGATGACATGCATCCAGGCTGGCTACTGCACAACACTCTTTTTTTCTTACACCACGGCTCCGCGACCCACCCATGACCCCTCCGCGACCCACTGTTGGGTCGCGACCAACCAGTTGAGAAACACTGCTCTAGCTGACACACTCAGGAGTACGATTGTGTAGAGATGGGGGATTAGATCAAGTCAGTAATTTGCAAGTCACAATTCCACATCTCTACAATAATGTGGATGTGTGGTATTAGGCCAATATTTCTTTCCTGGTATCGAGATACTGATGGATGTCTAAATTATTCTCTAATACTTACTCACATTTGACAACATTGTTTTTTTTGAGCCAGTAAGTGACCTAACCTCCCTCCATCCCCATCCCCCCGCCCCCCTGCCCCCGCCTCCCCCATCCCCCTGCCCCCCTGCCCCCGCCGTTATAAGAGAGACATCAACAGCGCCCAGCTCAACAAAACTAAATAATGTCAATAGAGGGAAAACCCCAATTAAGGAATAACTAAATAATATCAATAAGGAGGAAATCCCCAATTAAGGACATCATGTCTGCCAACTCTGGAGAGGAATATCGATGAGATGTAAAACTTAACTTGATACGGCAGATGAGTCTTTAAATAACACACCTGGTCACAATTCTGCTACTTTTTACTTTTTTGGGTGCCCTCTGGCAGGTAGGAGGCCCTGGGGGGGAGGGGCACAACAACCTGTAGCCTAGTGGGCCTGAGCCATCTTAATCCGGCCCTTACCTGGGGCGGCCCACGGCTAGCCTGATTATCATCGACTTTCAAATCTCTTGTTGAAGACTTGGTCTGACCAAGAGCATAACAATTAACATTGACCCCCCCCCCCCCCCTCCCCTTAGTTTACTAATGGTTGTTTGCTTCCCAACAAAGTGGGAGGAGTTCCTGTTTTTTTGGGAGCTCAGAGACAATATTTGTATTGCTCGTCTCCTGACTAGAAGCAACGCTGAAGGTGTTACGTCACTAGAAGGGCACAGCCTGGCTAGCCCACAGCAACCTGTAGCCTAGGGGCCCCTGAGACACCTTAACATCTTAATCTGGGGCCCCAAAGCAGCCTGTAGCCTCGGGCCCCTGGGCCATCTTAATATGGGGCCCCAAAGCAGCCTGTAGCCTAGGGGACCATGGGCCATCTTAATCTGGGGGTATGGGGCCCCAAAGCAACCTGTAGCCTAGGGCCCCCGGGGCCATCTTAATATGGGGCCCCAAAGCAGCCTGTAGCCTAGGAGACCATGGCCATCTTAATATGGGGGTATGGGGCCCCAAAGCAGCCTGTAGTCTAGGGCCCCTGGGCCATCTTAATATGGGGGCCCAAAGCAACTTGTAGCCTAGGGGCCCCTTTGCCATCTTAATATGGGGGTATGGGGCCCCAAAGCAGCCTGTAGCCTAGAGGCCCCTAGGCCATCTTAATCTGGGGCCCCAAAGCCACCTGTAACCTAGGGGCCCCTGGGCCATCTTAATCTGGGGCCCCAAAGCAGCCTGTAGCCTAGGGTAGGGATGCACGATACATATTTTTTCACTTCCGATCCGATCCCGATATCTTAATTTGGATATCTGCCGATACTGATACTACTCTGATCCTATACCAAAACCACATATATGCATGGGTTTGAACTTGAGGTAGGCCCAAGTAGACTATTTGGTCAGAAAAGAAAGTCAGAAGAACAGAAAACCAATTAATATGGGGGCCAATGGGCCATCTTAATCTAGGGGACTGGGGCCCCAAAGCAGCCTGTAGCCTAGGGGGCCCAAAAAAACGTGTAGCCTAGGGGCCCCATGTGCCATCTTAATCTGGGGGGCTGGGGCCCCAAATCTACCTGTAGACTAGGGGCCCCTTTGCCATCTTATTATGGGGCCCCAAAGCAGCCTGTAACCTAGGGCCCCATGGGCCATCTTAATCAGGGGACCCAAAGCAGCCTCTAGCCTAGGGGTCCATGGGCCATCTTAATCTAGCCCTGGGGGTGGATGATGCAGCCATTAAAGGTTTGGGAGGGTCACTATTGATCTCTAGCCTGTCAGGTAACCAGCAGCTATAGGAGCCAAAGCCCCAGAGATGGAGACGGACAGAATAGCATTGATGATGGGAGAGAGAGAGAGAGAGAGAGAGAGAGAGAGAGAGAGAGAGAGAGAGAGAGAGAGAAGAGAGAGAGAGAGAGAGAGAGAGAGAGAGAGAGAGAGAGAGAGAGAGAACGAGAGTAACATTAGTGAAAGAAGGTGTGCTGAGATGGACAGAACAGAATAGCATTAGTGAGAGAGAGAGTTAGAGAGAGAGAGAGAGAGAGAGAGAGAGAGAGAGAGAGAGAGAGAGAGAGAGAGAGAGAGAGAGAGAGAGAGATGGACAGAATAATAGCATCAATGATGGGTGGTTGTAGGAGAAAGAGGGAGCAGCATTAGAGAGAATGACAAACTGACATCGCTGTAATTAACAACCTCATCTCCTTCAAATAGGCCACATTCAAACCCATGGGAACACTTTGACGAGAGCAGTTTATTTATTTATCTATCTACTTATTTATTCATTCATTTATGCAACTATTTATTTGTTTTATTTTACCTTTGTTTAACCAGGGAAACAATCACATTAAAGTGATACTGTCCCATTTTTGGAAATAGGCTCATATTATACCTCCCCTTGAGCTAAGTAATTTAGTTGACCTTTCTCTTGTACTTATGTGCCCCCTGTCCTATGGGCTCCTGTCCTGTATTTTACATTTATCACCCAGTGAGCAAACGGAACGTCTTCTGATTGGCTGAGCAGGTGTCCTTTATTCCCCGGTAGCAGGACACCTATGATGTCATGCGGGCGTGCGGGCGTCCAAGTTGCTTCTTTTCTAACTTTCTGGCGAAGTGCCGTTGCTAGTTCTATCGCATCTGGTTGTCTAGTCAAGACCGCGTCGTTAGTTCTATCGCATCTGGTTGTCTAGTCAAGACCCCGTTACTAATTCTATTGCATCTCGTTGTCAAGTCAAAAACCCAGTTGTCAATTCTATCGCATTTGGTTGTCAAGTCACCCCAACATTCTGCGCGCGTCCTGGCTATGCCTCCGATAGAGGCGCGTCTCACTAGATTAGGAAGTGGTGAATCTACTTTCTCACAAAGCCTTAGATCAACATATTAATAAATGAATACTTAAATGCTGGTAACCGGGTGATAAGCGGAATAGCGGCCTTCGAGGTGTCCCGATATCAAGGGAAAATGGACTTGGCGAAGCGAACAGCCCTTCGGCTGCGCCGTCGGGCTGTTTAGAACGCTCCGCCTCGTCCATTATTTCCCTTGATATCGGGACACCTCGAAGACCGCTATTCCATACGTAAATATCATGGGCTCCTGTCCTGTATTTTACATGTAAATATCATGAACCCCTGTCCTGTATTTTACATGTAAATAACATGGGCTCCTGTCCTGTATTTTAAATGTAATTATTATATGGTTGTGACGTCATCTGTCGAATGCTCCATTCATTTCAACGGGGCTCCCCAACGTTCGGACGTCTGTTATTTTTCGATAACGGACGGGTTGGTCTATAACAGACCGCTGTCAATGGCAACAAGACTTTTCACTGCTAAAGCTTTTCAACAAGACTCTAATCAGCTGCTGTGATAGACAGCACCCGTTGTCCTGGCTACCGCTGTCAATGGCAACAAGACGTTCACTGCTAAAGCCACTGGCTTGTATACAAGTCAGTGGCTAAAGCGAATGTTTCATATCACTCCGCAGGGGGTCCGGTCTTTTGTCACTCTAAATCAGCTGCTGTGATAGACAACACCTGTCCTGGCTAGCCTACCTAGCTGTTGCCTAGCGGTGTTCCACAACGGCACTGTTTTGTTTTGCGCAGCCACAATCTTGACATTAAATAGGTCTAAAGAAATGTCCCCGCATGTGTGAATCATTTAAGTATATCCATATAATAAGCGGGTTAACTTTCGGCGAGTCGGTCGCTTTGTGGAATAGCAGCACTTCAGAGAGAACAAGACCCCTCCGCTCCGCGTCGGGGTCTAAAGATTCTCTCTGTCGTGCTGCTATTCCACGGTAGCGACCTTCTCGCCGAACGTTAACCCTTACATAACATATCCTATCTAATTTACATTAGTAGATTAACTTCTCCTCCAGCTCGTCTCTTTTAGACAGTAGGACATATTCCAAATAGAATGCCTTTAATTTTTTCATTCTTTTACGTGCAGAGGAGATTTAGTTCAGTGCGGAAAAAAATGCAAATCTAAGTCCGTTCGGTAGACGGCATGCATATTGCAGACCTACTACGTCGCCATTAGTTGGCAATGCCACGGGCTTTTCCCAGTTATTTAGTGCGATGATAAATATAGGTGATGTACTGTGCTGGGTAGGCTGTTCCAATGAAGACTCCACTACCCTCCCTTCTCTTCCCACACACACACACACACGCACGCACACACACATACAGCCCAATGAAGCCTCCACTTATACCCCTCCCCTCTCTTCCTTACTTTACAATAGACAGGACGCAGAGAACAAAAAACAAAGAAAAAATATGTATTATTTTGGATTGTGTGTTGGTTTATTTTTGTTCATATATTAATTATTTTGAACATAATGGGTCATTGTTATTGTCCGCATGATGTGAAGACATTGTCAGACTGGGAATCTACAGTAGGAATCTTCTCTTCCCACACACACACACAGACACACACACACACACACACACACACACACACACACACACACACACACACACACACACACACACACACACACACACACACACACACACACACACACACACACACACACCTCCACAATACTCCTCCCCTCTCTTCCTTCCTAGAGCGTCAGTCTGATTCGGGAGCTGTCCAGAGTGTGGTGGTGCTGAAATGGAATGAGAGTACATCTGATTCGGGAGCTGTCCGTGGTCGTGGTGCTGAAATTGGGGAAATGGCATTTACAGCAGACATGTCTGCAGATAGCAGCACTGGCGTCTAGTACATGTGTGTCACCCTGATGCATTACTGTATTGTCGTCGTAGATGTAGTGATCTATTCTAAAGCATACTCCTAAGTAGGCTACACGCACATAGTTGATGCAGCACTGTCTTTTCACTTTGGCTAGAGTCTACGACAGCATGCATGATTTCATCAACAACAACAACAAACAGCTTTGTGATTTTGACTCGCACAATAATCGCAAAACGAATCAGTTTGGTTCCAAGTGTGTCTGTCATCAAACGGGCGCGCGTTTATTTTCTCCACCAGTTCCACGGAAAAAAAACATGTTCATTGTGGACTAAAAAAACATCGGAGTAGCCTATTGAGTTGTAAGCACCAGAGCCAGCTGAACCATCTGAAGTTTGGGGCAGGCGATACATCCGAATTCTCCCGAGTGGTCCTTGTGAATAAAGTTGCCTGACTGCCTCGCCCCACGCTGCGCCCAGAGACACAGATGAGCTGATTCTCTCCTCTCTTCTCCTTTTCTATCATTCTCTCCTCTCCTCTCCTCTCTTCTCCTCTCTCACCTCCTCTCTTCTCCTCTTCTATCCTCATCTCCTCCCCTCCCCTCTCCTTTTCTATCCTTCTCTTCACATCTCTTCTCTTCTCTTCTCTCCTCTCCTCTCCTCTCCTCTCCTCTCTTCTCTTCTCTTCTCTTCTCTTCTCTTCTCTTCTCTTCTCTTCTCTTCTCTACAGCTGAGCTGATGCTTTACGTCTGATCGGGATCCACCTCGCTGCTGTCAGATAACGAGAGAGAGAGAGAGAGAGAGAGAGAGAGAGAGAGAGAGAGAGAGAGAGAGAGAGAGAAAACCTCGCTGAGGGGGTGGATTTGGATTTGGGTGCCTCTGGATTCGCCCACCTCTCGCCACTCTTCTGCGAGATAGCGGACCAGACAAGACACAATTCAGCTCACAAGCACACACTCAAGCAGCGCCGTTGCACACTGCCATTACTGAGAAGCAAGCTCCACACCACTCACAGACCTCGTGCGTGCCACTTGCCCGCGAGCCTCACCACGAGCAGGCAGGCAGGCAGGCGCGCGCGGTGGTTCTAAGGTTCTACTGCTGTTTCGAATTCCACGCGCCCAACGAACTTTTCTTTGGCAGGCTACTGGACACTCACTCGTCAGAACACGCTGCTGTCTGTAAGCCAGAGAAATCGTCGCCTTTTACTGCAGACGATGCTGCAACAGCCTCCCTGTATGTGGTAGTATTAAGAAGAAGAAGAAAAGAAGAAGAGGAAGAAGAAGACGACTAAAAAAACGAAATAAAAATTTATTAATTGGCTACATTTGCCCGTTTTTCCTGAGTTTGGGCACTGTGGTTTGGCGCCGCTGTCTGTCGCCTCTCCATTTTCTTTGTCAAGTTTTTTTTCCTTTCCCCCGTTTCTCCTGAGTTTGGGCACCGCCAAAACACGTTGCCATCGGTCGCATCGCGTTCTCTCCCCTCTTCTCTCGTCTCTTTGTCAAGTTTTTTAATTGCACCGTTTCTCCCGAGTTTGGCACCGTGGGTCCGCCAAGTTGGACGGCCGCGGCGTGTGCTACTGTGAGCTGGGGGGAGGAGGAGGAGGAGAGGCCGTGGAGGCTCAGGGGGCTCAGCGGCTACTCTGCGGTGAACCACCCGGCTCAGGAGGCATCGGCATCGGCATGGGGGAGCGAGATCACCCCGGCATGGTGGGCATCGGGGAGCCCCTCGAGAAGCTGGACGACGCGGACTCAGTTTACGAATTTGATCCTTTCACCGGCAACATCCCCGCCACCAAAGTGGAGATCACCGTCTCGTGCAGGTAAGAAATAAGACGCTTTAAAAAGTACACGCCTGATAATTCCCACGGCCACCGGACCGGTGTGCGAATGTGAATGCGAGTGCGAGTGTGAATGGGCGATTGTGCGGAAAACGATATTAAAGCACAAGCGCTACATACATAAATGCAGCACATTTACCGTTTAAAAGTGTCTGCTGCACCGTGCTATGCCATGCCCGTGCGTGCCGTGCCAACACCCTTTTCTCCGCTCCTGACAGCGCGCACAGCACACACACACACACACACACACACACACACACACACACACACACACACACACACACACACACACACACACACACACACACACTCACACACACACACACAGCACTGAAGTAGCCTATGCCCACCGCCCGTGCTGTCTTCATCACACCGCGCTCCACATTCACAGTAAAATTCAACACTTTTTCGCGGTATGTCAAGTATTGCAGACAGTGTATTTGGCAGACGGTGTATTTGGCAGTGTAATACCGTAAGTGCTGTCATGTATTTGTGATGAGCAGCTAAGTTGCTTCAGTTCTGAACGTCTTCAGTGTGTGTGTGTGTGTGTGTGAGGGAGAGATGGAGATGGAGAGAGATGGTCGAGCCGATGCGCATTCCTCTAAACGCCATACATTATTGATAGACTCTTGAGCTGCGGTGGTACTACCAGAGACACACACACACACACACACACACACACACACACACACACACACACACACACACACACACACACACACACACACACACACACACACACACACACACACACACACACACTATCCTCCCAGCAGTTCTACATGCTCTCGCTTTCAGCCGCTTTTTAGAGGGCGGTAGACAGGGTATTTTTTTTCTGCAAATATGGTGTAGGATATTTCTGTTACACCGATCTGAAAGACATGTTTCATGTCTTTACGCTGTTAGTTGTTACTTCAGTTATGTTACTGTGCCAGTTTTTGGGTTTCCGCCCTGACTGAGAGATTTCCAGGGAATCCCTCTGAAACAACCTGTAAGGCTACTGGCCAAGGAACCCCCCCCCCCATCCCATCCCATCCCAACACACACACACACACACACACACACACACACACACACACACACACATACACACACACACACACATACACACACACCTCTCTCGCTCTGGAACAAAATTCCTCCAAATATCTCCCGTTCTCTCTCTATCTCTCTCTCTGTAG